>NW_020837947.1:2856099-2978533 GCF_003676395.1 Aethalodelphis obliquidens
TTTCTTTCTTTCTTTCTTTCTTTCTTTCTTTCTTTCTTTCTTTCTTTTCCCACTTAATCTCTTTCCTTCCCACCCATCCTTGAGGCTGAGTATGACTGTCTGTTTTGAAATGGCAGCAACATTTCTCTTTAGGCATTGGTATTATAGTCCAGTTAAACATCCAAGCTATTCACCTTTCTGTCTTTTTCTTCTTCACCCTCATCACCTTCACAGCGATGAGGTCTGAGCTGTCCAGAGACCCAGCACAGGCAGGAATTCTGATGAAATGAAACGGAGAGCACCATTGACAAAGATTCCCTCTAAAGTGAAAATATAAAAGGTCCTGGAGTTTAGCAAGGGAATGCTGAGTTTGGATGTGACAAACACAGTCGATAATAATGCCATCTTTCTTTGGGGAAACAAGGCTTTCCTAGGGGTGTGTGGGAACAGCTGCAGTCGGCAATGACCTCACTTCTCATGGGAGGGGACAGGGGAGGTGACTGGCTCCCGGCCCATCCACCAGCCTGGCTCCCCGGCCACTGGGCTGTGCTGACCACATCAGGAAAGATGACATAGTACCTGCTGGAGACAGAGCTAAGCAGCAAACCCACGATGAGTCAGTGGCTTTTTTTTTTATAATAACAAATGTTTTTTGTCAGTTTTACTTTTTAGTTTCTAATTTCTTTTTTTAAAATATCTTTATTGGAGTATAATTGCTTTACAATGGTGTGTTAGTTTCTGCTTTATAACAAAGTGAATCAGCTACACATATACATATGTCCCCATATCCCCTCCCTCTTGCGTCTCCCTCCCTCCCACCCTCCCTATCCCACCCCTCTAGGTGGTCACAAAGCACCGAGCTGATCTCCCTGTGCTATGCGGCTGCTTCCCACTAGCTATCTACCTTACGTTTGGTAGTGTATGTATGTCCATGCCACTCTCTCACTTTGTCACAGCTTACCCTTCCCCCTCCCCATATCCTCAAGTCCATTCTCTAGTAGGTCTGTGTCTTTATTCCCGTCTTACCCCTAGGTTCTTCACGAGTCATCAGCTTTTTTTTTTTTTTTTGCGGTACGCGGGCCTCTCACTGCTGTGGCCTCTCCCGTTGCGGAGCACAGGCTCCAGACACGCAGGCTCAACGGCCATGGTTCACGGGCCCAGCCGCTCCGCGGCACGTGGGATCTTCCCGGACCGGGGCACGAACCCGTTTCCCCTGCATCGGCAGGCGGACTCTCAACCACTGAGCCACCAGGGAAGCCCCGAGTCATCAGCTTTTAATGTAGACTCCACCGACCTGTCGTGAAAGGCCAGCTCATAACAATCCCTTAGGAGCAGAGGCCAAGGTACCTAAGTGCTAATTGCTTAGAAGCAAGTGTCGCTCTGATCCCCTCTCCACACAGGACTCAAAGTCCCCTCAACTCTCTTGCACACAGACAGCTGCCACTTCCCTCCCCAAGTTTCAAGAACAGCTTGTGGGGCAGAAACGGGATCTGCAGTTTGTGGTGGAGTCCTTGTCCTTCATGACGCGAAGTGACCATGGCCGCACGGTTCCCTCTGCTGGGAGCACCGTGTCCCCATGCAGTGTCCCTGTGCAGGAAACTGGCTTTGCAAATGTTTTGGAAAGCGGGATATTGGCATTTAAAGTTGCATAAATTCTCTTTCAAAGCAACAGTTCAATTTGTCAAGCTCTCACCAGACAGGAAACTGGGTCTTGGAGCTCTGGACTTGTGCTACTACGGAAACTCCATGGAATTTTGAGTCAGTGGCGTCCCATTCACTCAGAATCAGTATCTGATGCCGAAAAGAAGAAAAGGACCGATGTGAGAGCTGAAATCCTCTTCGGTTACAGCGTTTAAGAGTCACAAACATATTCATGCATGTTATGTAATCACTATTGTTAAACATAACCGTATTACTTCAGGAATTTAGCTCCAACACCTTAAAATTTACAAATTACGTACTCAGATAAATTTTTCTCAAGAAAGTTAACTACAGAAAAAGGAGTATTTAATACTCTGTCACACAGAAAATAGCATAATAATTATAATGCTTTTAATAGCCATGCCTTCAATTAAGACTATTTTCTTCTACGAAATACCATTGGTATGAAAATCTGAATGTTTTAGTTGGTAGGGGACGAAACAGAAATACTGAAAAGTTGAAAACTGGTTTCCTGGCAGTGAAATGAAGTTGCCAAAATCCAAGGAATCTGGACTCGAGGGGCGTGTGGACGGTCGCCAGCGGGAGGGGCGTCCCGTCTGCTGTCTGTTGTCGTTTCAGGGATGGCGCCTGTCCTGTACATCCTGCGCTACGGCTACATTCATGGGTTGGGGTGAGAACCTTGCTTGCAGGGAAGGGACTGACAGGCACCTGGTGGAAACAAACCACTAGAACCACAGACAGAGAATACGTTCTCTCCCTGGGGTCAGGTGGCAGGTTGGGAAATGGGGGCGGGCGGGGAGGGTGATAAAGGGTTAAAGATGGAGGGATAAGGCTGCATCCGGAAGCCAGCTGGGAACAGCTCCCTTTCTTGGGCTTCTGCAGGGAACAGAGCTGCCATCACAGAATGTAAACAAAACCAGGAAAGCGTCTGACCACACCAGGGCACACGTGCACGCGCGTGCACACACATACGCACACACACACGCACATCCTCAAAGAGGGAAGTTCGGCAGCATAACTGAAGCTGTGTGATCCAGAAGGAGATTCTCCTCCGGCACGAGACGGGGTGTCAGTTTGCTCACAACGACACGCTTTGGGGGCGGGTGTGACACTGCACAGCTGCACGCGTGTGGTGCACGCAGAGCTGGGGAGCCCAGAGCCTTGAGCACGTTAGGGAGGCCAGTCCGCCAGGACGGAGAGGACAACAAAGGCTTCCCTGAGGAAGAGGGAGTCGAGCAGGAGAAGCCCGGTGATCTTCCCTCCCGGGCACAGAGAAGGGCAGTTGAAAACACAGAGATAAGAGAGGGCTGCGCATGGGGGGGCGGGATGGGAGCTGCTAAATGATTAGGGACAACATTAGGTCACACTAAAGCATTTGGGAGCAGCAGGCCACGGGATATTTTTTAAATGGGGCGCCGATGTGATGCGGCCATCGTCCTGGAGACACTGCTCTGAGGCCAGGCGTGGGCACTGGTTTGGAGACCAAGGGCCGGAAGTCCAGGTGGCGGGATTTGCCCAGGTGAGCAAGGCCTGAACTGAGATGGTGTCGAGGGGATGCAGAGGGGATAACGGGTCTCAGAGGGTCCAGACGCAGAAGTGACAGAGCTGAACTGGTTGAGGGCCAAGGAGGGAGGGGCCGAGCACGGTCACCGGGCTCCCGGCTCCCATGCCGCATCACCAGGGGCTGTGCGCCCGGCAGGAGCACGCCGGGGACGGTGTGTGCCTGTGAGTCAGTTTGGGCCGTGTTGCCTTCCAGATGCGTCTGAGATGTCCAACTATTTCCACCCAGTGACTGTTACATATTGAAGAGAGAGAAGGTGAGACAGTGTCTGGAGGGCGGCGTGTCTGGAGAATTCCAGTGACAGCGACAGGACAGAGGAGGGCTCTGGGGGGCTGGGGGTTCCAGGTGGGGGGCAGGGGCCAGTGTGAGGATAGAGTGAGACAGAAGTCACTGGGTGAGAGTTGGGTGTTTGGGTAACAGCATCAGATGTGAGATAGGGACCAAGAAGCATCCACAGATGTAACTACACGCAGATCACCAGTGTCCTTGCAAGAGCCATGTCCGTGCACTGCGGGAAGGAAGACGAGACTGGGGAGGGTGGACAGATGGACAAGAGACGTGCGGCTGGAAGCAGCTGCGGGGCCGCGCTCTCAGCTTCCACTCTGCAGGGAAGGGAGCAGCTGCCGGGGTCACGGTGCGGTGTATGCCGGCTTTCTTTTCTTTTTCTTTTTTTTTTTTTAACATGGAAGAGGTTTGAGCATGTTTAAATCATGAAGAGAAACACAGACAGAGAGAGGCTTACGGCGGGAGAAGACAGAGCGAGGCCCCGGGGAGGTGGGAAGGTGGGGGCACTCCCGTGAGGAGGGGGGATAACGGGAGGGAAGAGGACGCTGGAGGAGGGGCCGGGTCAAGGCGGGCGCGGCGATGGGACGGGGAGTGGAGGGCTCTGCGGGGGGACCGGCTTCTCCCTGTGAAGTAGAAACTGAGGTCGCATCGTGGGGGGGGGGGGGCGGTGCGCAGCCAGCAGAGCAGGGAGGAGAGAGGCCGCAGGAAGTGGACTTGGGAGCTGGAGACCTCGCTGGGCGGTGGGATCACGCGGGGCCCCTGCTGCGCTGCAGGCTGGCCGCGGGGAAGGTGGTCGGAGGGGTCCGCGCGCAGATGCGAGCGAGAGGACGGCGCGGGCTGCGTCAGGGGTTCGGCCTGGCCACCGAAGGTGCGGACAGCGGCCCTGGCGCGGGCGAGCGTGGAGGGCAAAGGGCCGAAGGGCCGAGGACGGAGGCAAAGCAGGGTGCGCACGCGGCGTGGCCCGGGGCGCTGCTTCTGGTGGAGGCTCTCCAGGTGACAGCGGAGGAGGGGGAGGCGGGCAAGGTGCAGGGGGACAGGGCGGGCCTTGCCAAGGCAGACGCGGACGTCACCCGGATCCCCGTGTGGGACGTGCTGGCCAGGAGGCCAGCAGGTGACGAGCCCGCCTGCACCGCTCACACTGCACCGCTGGCCTCTCTCTGCCTCGCTGACCAACGATGGTGCGAAGCGGGGCCCAGGGACACCAGCCGTCCACGTGCTTCTGGGGATGTCACCCACGATGGACTCTCTCTTTTCTTCAGTCAACTCGTTAATTTATTTTGAGACAGTAATAAAGCCATTGCGCGTCAACATAAATTTTTTTACGGAAAAAAACCGCTATATTTTCCAAACCAAAGAAAAATGGCGTTGTTTTATGTTTCTGCAGATTTCTTTAAATGTCTGGCTTAATAGAAAACAGCCAGATTCTCATACCTGCTTCTTCGTTTGATCTGTTAGAAAATCATTTGTCATAAAGCCCCTGGAAAACCCTAATGTACACTCACGACGGGATGAGAGTGAAAGAAAGAAAAATTTCTGACCATGGAGAAAATTGGTTTGCTCTCCTGGACTACTCGGAAGGGTCTTGGGGATTCTGGCGACACTGGACCACGTCCTGAGGGCTGCTGGTTCACAGTCCACTACTCTCCGTGCACTGGACTCTCTTAACGACTGAAATGCGGGGAGAGGAGACAGGTGCAGCCTCTAGAACTAAGGAGATCCTCAAAGGAGAGGCAAGTTGAAGATAAAAATGGATTGGGGGGCTTCCCTGGTGGCACAGTGGTTGAGAGTCCGCCTGCCGATGCAGGGGACGCGGGTTCGTGCCCCGGTCCGGGAGGATCCCACATGCCGCGGAGCGGCTGGGCCCGTGAGCCATGGCCGCTGAGCCTGCGCGTCTGGAGCCTGTGCTCCGCAAAAGGAGAGGCCGCAACAGTGAGAGGCCCGCGAACCGGAAAATAAATAAATAAATAAATAAATAAATAAATAAATAATGGATTGGGGACTGCTTTACCCAGCAAGTGGTGAACTTCCACATCTTATCCCAAGACTCGCAGGCCACAAACAAACGACAAACAAAACAAACAGAAGCCTTAAGAAGTATTTATTAATTTAATAGGAGACGAATCTGTGATAGACTAACATCTCACAGACATTCCTGACGTCCTTGGTTGGACTGTTAGAGGACGTCCCTGTGCCCCTCATCACGGTCCCTCTGAGCCACGGCCAGGGCTGCACTTGTGCACTGGACGGATGCAGGATGGGGACCCTTTTGTTCTGAGCCCGTGGCCGCCCCTCTAGAAGAAGAGCCGGCCAGTGTCTCGAGGACATTCTGTGAGGCAGGGGTGGCTTTCCCAGAAGCAGCCTCCATGTGTCTCTGGCCCTTCAGGTCTCCTGTCTCCAAGGTGACAGTGCGGCCACGCAAATGGAATTGCAGTTCCCTTGGTTTGGGATCTCAGTACTGATTTTTTTTCTCAGAGTTTAACAGTTTAGGTTTCTCCTTCCTTAAATTAGTGGCATTCATAGCACCGACCCTCAGGTCAAAATCTGACACAGAATATTCTGTGATTTTAAAAATAGCTTCCCCCAGCCAACTAGACAACGATACCTGAATTTCAGATATGGGAACTATATTAGTTTGCTGTAACAAAGTGACGCAAATTGGGTGTCTTCAACAGCAGAACTTTATCGTCTCATAATTCTGGAGAGCGAGGTGTGGGCAGGACTGGGTCCCGCTGAGGCTGTGAAGGAGAATCTGCTCCAGGCCTCGCCCCGGCCCCTGGCGATCCTCAGTGACCCTGAGCTGTAGCTGCATTCCCCCAAGTCCGCCTTCACGTTCACGGCGCTCTCCCGCGTGGGTGTGTCTGTGGCCAAGTTTCTGCTGTTTGTAAGGACCCCGGTCATATGTGATCAGGGCCCATCCTGCTCCAGCATGGCCTCATCCTACCTACTTACATCTCAGCCACCCTATTCCAAGTGAGGTCACCTTCTAGGTTCTGGGGGTTAAGACGTCAACATCGGAATTTTCAGTGAAGGCAAGTCAACTCGTCGGAGTTGCAGTCCAAGTACTGTTGCCATCTTTCCTTTATGAACTGTAGCTTGTTTTTAGTGTAATGTGTACCCGGACCTCAGATTTTCAGAGGTTAATTCTGTCATCAGCAGCGGGCTCTGTGAGAGTTACGAAGTTAAAAAATAGATTTCAGAATGCCTTGGTCGTGCTGGCTTTAGTCCTGTTTTGACCAGACCACCGTGTTCTGATGCAACACTAGGAGAGAAATGTTTGGGTTTAATGTGATGATGATTTCTTTTCGTAAACCTCTGTGACATCATTTGGAACGTTGCTGCTTGTGAAATAGAAGGTCTGGGTATATTTGTACTTTAATCGTGTGACATTTCCCACCTGTTGTATCTTAAGATTTTTCTTCCTCTGAAGCCCTCCCATTTCTGTTACCAGGGAGAAGCCCAACACTTGTCAGGAAGAAGTTTATGGAGATCTCAAGGACTTTAAATAATTGCTTTAAAAGCACAGATTCAAGTTTGACATGAAAAGATTTCAATTATATTATGGTATTTCATGATCAAAGTTTAAACACATTCCTTTAAGATGATCAGAGTCGCTGGGTTACTTGAACTTGAAGCTACTGCCTCTCATTTTCTCCTCTGACGGGATTAGGATCATTACGAGAGTGACCAGGGTTTTCATCAGCTTGTTGGGTTTTCTTTCTTCCTCTGAGCAGTGTAACACACGTTCAGCTCAAGGAACACCATGGTGCCCCTTCTGTGTGCCAGGCTGTGTTCTGGTGGTAGAGATGCAACAGGTGAACAAAACGCAAATCCCAGGTCTGGTGGGCATTGATTCTGGAGGAGGGAGACGGCCAGGAAGTCAGAAAAGTAAAACATTTATGAAACGACATAAAATCTCGCACAAGTAAATTATATATATAAAAATAGTTTGCTAAGATGTAATAAGCAGTATGGAGGAAAACGAAGCAGGGATGCAGATAAGGACCAGGGGTGGGGAAGGCCCAGAAAGGCGCATGCTGAGAAGGGGGCTGGAGGGGCCCACGGAGCAGACGCCGCAGCAAAGGCAGTGGGCGGCCGGGCTCCGCGGCCTGAGCCTGAGCTGGGGAGGTGTAGGGGCGCAGGTCACAGGGGCAGAGGAACTTCCATGGCAGCAAGCCTCAGGGAGTAAAGCGGCGACAGAGATGTGTTCTGGAAGGGCAGCGAGAGGGGCAGCCCGGGGACCGTCACGGTGGGAGTGGGCTCTCAGAGCCTCTCTGGAAGAGCCCATCCCAGAAGCTCGCAGTGTTTGTCAAGCACCAGCTGAGTTTGCAACCTTGTGTGGGGAGGATGGTCCAGGGAACAGACAAGGTCACTCTGAGCAGGAGATGATCTCTTCCCGTGGGAGGAGGACACACATGTACATGTCTGTGCGTGCACACACACACACACACCCCACGCGCACACACACGTGCGCACACGCACACTTAGACAAGGTCAACACTGCCAACCTGGATGAGCTACAAAACCATCATGTAAGGTTCGATAATGGGCCTCACGACCATTGATTATGTTTCTGATGTTTGTGAAAACATTGGAAAGGGAGACACAGAGAAGGAAACTATGTTACGTTCCCCATTCTCGACCCAAAAGAACACCGTAACCACAACCAGCTGTCTCACTAACTAGAGTGGCCTAATAAAAGAGACAGACGGTAACAAGCCTTAGTGACGATATGGAGAAAGCGGAGCCCTTGCACGTCGCCGGTGGGAATGTAAAACGCTGCGGCCGCTTTGGAAAGCAGTTGACAGTCCCTTAAAAAGTTAAACATCAAATCACCGTGTGACCCAGAAATTCCACTTCTAAGTATTTACCCAAGAAAATTGAAAATATATGTTCACGCAAAAACTCGTACATGCTTTTCATAACAGCATTATTCTTAATAGTCAAACAGTGAACACAACCCAAATGTCCATCTAGTGATAAATGGATAATCAAAATGTGGTCTATCCCTACGATGGAATACTAGTTGGCCATAAAAAGGAATTAAGTTCTTATATATCTGCTACAACACGGATGAACCTTGGAAAAGTTTCACCTTTTGCTAAGTGAAAAACTACATCTGATTCTATTTGTATGCAATGATTCTATTCGGATGAAGCATCCACAACAGGAAAGGCTATTGTATTAGTCCGCTGGGGATGCGCTAACGAAAGACCAGACGGGGGCGCTGAGACACTTATTTTCTCACAGGTCTGGAGGCCGGCGCTCCAAGATCAAGGTGTCAGCAGGTTTGGTTTCTCCTGAGGCTTCTCTCCTTGGCTTGCAGACGGCCGTTTCCCCGCTGTGTCCTCACATGGACTTTTCTCTGTGCACCTGCGTCCTTGGGTCTCTCTGTGTCCGAATCTCTTCTTCTTAGAAGGGCAGCAGTCAGATTGGATTAGCGCCCACTCTAAGGGCCTCATTTCAACGATCCTCTCTTTAAAGGCCCATCTCCAGATACACTCACATTCTGAGGTCCTGAGGTTAGGACCCCAACATGTGAATTTGGCAGGAAGGAGGAGGGCACAGTTCAGCCCCTAACATCTTCTGAGACAGGAGAGACAGTGGGTGCCAGGGGCGAGGGGGGAGGGGCAACAGGAGTGACTGCTAATGGGGAGGGGCTTCTTTTGGGGGCAATGAAAATGGTCTAAAACTGGTCCTGGTGACTGTCGCACAGCCTTGTGAATTTAAAAGGGTGAGTTTTATGATATGTGGATTATATTTCTCAATTAAAAAAACAATATTCTGCTAACCTCCAGAAGAGGTTAATATAGGCGCCAGTGGGAGAAAAACAGGAGAAATAAGGACAAAATCACGAAGAAAGTGTTTCCTGTAGCTCTCCTGGGCCTCCTGACTCTTTCCCGGTGCCTTTGCTGAGCCACCTGCTAAGGACTCCATGCTGTTGCCAGGCTCCGAATTCCAGGAAGGAAAAAAGCCAAGAAATAGAACAAAGGTTCCGTGGTGGCTGAGCTCCCCGGGCCCAGCCCTGGTGACGGCTTCTGCGGGCAGAGCGGGTCTGGACTGCGGGCTGCTGTGCTTGGGAAGACATTCCCTCTGCAGCGTCCCATACGCCTGGGTCTCTGCTCCTCTCCTTGTCCACAGCCTTCTTCTTTTGTAAAGATCATCATTCCTCTCCTGAGCCCATTCTGTGCCCCAGACGAGCCCGGAAGGGGGTGGTTTACGGAGCCCTCTTCTGCTTGATAGATTCCCCGGGCCTTGGGGCAGGAGGGCCTCCCACTGGTGCTGGCGGCTGCCTCTGTCATCTGCCCGCTCATCCTTCTGGCTGTGAGTTTGCACAGACTGAACATCCCAACATTGTAGGGACCACACTTGTTAAGTGTGGGGAAAAACACAACGTGAGCCATGTCTTAGAATAGAAATTATCCTGATCCAAAATTTGATACATTTTTTTAAATGTGTGACTTAATACGTCACGAATCTTGAAAGATCTAAAACAGCGAAGGGAAAGAATGTCAGCAAGAGACATTTTCATGCTGCTGAAGACAAAGAAAATACAACAGGTCCTGCCGGAGCAGGTGGTAGCCATTTGTGTCACAAGTTGAACTTGAGGTCTTTAATATTTGTCTATTTAATATCCTCAGTCCATATGTGACAACACAGCCATGATTAGTGGCGGAAAATATCCCTGTGCCTTTATACTAAAAGCCGATAATTCCGGCAAAATTAAAACTTTCTTTGAGAATATAAATTTGCACCTTCTAACCTTTCAGAAAAAGGTCACTTTACATGAATGCATGTGAAAAATTCACACAGCCCTTGGTCATCCACAGTCACAAAAGAGAACATGAGTTGAAGTCAACCAATAATGTGGAAAATCCAAAGACGTCGCGTATTTTAAATTCTTTCCCTTGCTGTGTCAAGATTTGCGCTAGGTAGCAGAGGGAGCGGCGGCTCCTTGGTCCATGGCGCCCTCTGGAGGACGAAAGGGGAAGCGACGCGAGGCGGGCGGGACGTCGAGGTGCAGCAGATGTGAGCAGGTGCGCTCCTGGGAAAGCCAGCTGTGTCCGCAGGCAGGATCTCAGGCTGTACAACCGCTCGGGGGTCCTCTCAATTTCAAGTTGAGAAACTCGCATCCAGGGAAGAGGCTGTGTCCACCCTGGCTCTTTGAGGCCAGGACCCTGGAGGGGGGAGACCCTAGTCACTCCCCCCCTAACCACCGGCGCTCTAGCGGGACTTTAGGGCGCGGCAGGCAGGTCCCAGGATTGGATGGAGTGAGCCTGAGGTCATCCCGGAGCTTTCTGTGTTCTTTTTTTTTTTTTTTCTTGCGGTACACGGGCCTCTCACTGCTGTGGTCTCTCCCGTTGCGGAGCACAGGCTCCGGACGCGCAGGCCCAAAGGCCATGGCTCACGGGCCCAGCCGCTCCGCGGCATGTGGGATCCTCCCGGACCAGGTCTCGAACCCGTGTCCCCTGCATCGGCAGGCGGACTCTCAACCACTGCGCCACCAGGGAAGCCCGCTTTCTGTGTTCTTTATGAGGGAGCGCCAGGGTTTGCAGCCCACGTGTGTGGGTAGTTTGGGAACACTGGACGATGTTCCAGAACACTGCACAGAGTGAGCCAGCAAAGGCCAGAGCGGGGCCCGGGTGAGGCTGGGGGGTGTGACTGGACGGCAGAGGTTGGAAGCTTGTTGGAGCAGGTGGTACCTGTGTTCGTGTTAAAAATTGAATTCGTGGCCTTTAATATTCCTCTAGTTGATTTCCCGGCTCACATTCTGCCCTGTGTGGCTGGGGCAGCGTTGCTTAACCCCTCTGTGCTGAGGTGTGTATGACTGGAAGTTAGGCTACTACCCACACCTATTATACATCTTGGGTTGCCCTGAGGGTTTAACGGGTTAATTTGTATAAAACACTTGGAACTGTGCCTGCGCTCGGCACACGGCTACCACGAGGAAGCTAAGGTCCGTGAAGGTGGTGATGATGAGAGTGTTTGAGCCAGTCTAGCGAGGGTTCTGGGGGCACAAAGGCGATCTTGTCACACACCGCGGAGTTCAGTAAGGTCCTCCACCTCCGTCCTCACTCGGGGCCGCAGAAATGAAACCCAGGTAAAGCTGCTAGCTCCTTTGGCGTGTCTTTACCTCCAGTTGGCTAGATTAAGCAACATAAATAACTTTGCCCCTTATTTTGTTGGTAGATTAAAAGATACGAACGGGAGACCCACAAATTTCGAAAAAAAGTTAAAAACGCAAAGTATCAATACTGAAAAAAGCATAGGCCCTGCCACCCTAAAGCACCACCTCCCGTGCCTGAAAGTAATGAACTTACAAATGCACACGAACAGGGGCATATACACACAGACACATATGTGAGCATATGAGAGCATACACACAGAGCCACACAGAGACACACACACATGAGCATACACACACAGACACACTTGAAGAATAAGAAGACAGTGAAAACAAATGACCAGACACAGAAAAGACTCAAAGGTGTAGGACAGGGGAATCATTTTGAGGTTTCAGAGTAATTAGTATCATACAAAACAAATTTACTTTTTAATACAGGGGAAAAAAACTAAAGGCCTCATCCTGTTTGAGACATTATTTCATCTAACAGAGGTGAGATCAGCAAAGATTGCTTTCAGATTAAAAACACGATTTCATTTTTAGAAGCAATACAAACAAAAGAACAGCTGCACTTACCCTTCAACCTGGCAAGCCCACTTCTGGTAATCTATCACGAAGGTATACCTGCACAAGGACAAAGTTACCAATTGCAGAGTTAGTTGTGCTAGTACAAGGCTGGAAACAACCGAAATACCCATGAATAAAGGGCTGGATTTGAAGCTACACAAGAAACAGGAAGGTCTCTGTGTACTGAAACATTAAGACCTCCAGGGTCTTGTATCAGGCGAACAAAAGCAAGAGTCAGAACAGAATAAACAGAACCTACCTCTTGTGCACTGTGGGTGGGAGATAGGATATAGGTATGTACACATATACCCAAAGAGAAACAGATGAACCACAAGCTCGCGGTTCCATGGTTACCTATGGGGACAATTCAGGGAGAACAACGATGGAATGAGAGTGAGACTTCAATCATTAATTCTCGAATCCTCCTTGATTTTTGAATCCTGTAAATGTGTCATGTAATTAAGCGAAAAAAGCAAACTGTAAAATTGAAAGCCATAACTAGTGAGGCTAATTGTAAATATGTCAAATTGGTAACGTAACCACATAGAGAAAAGCAATCATTTCATGGGTCCGTAAAGCATAATATTTGTATGATTTATATTTCTGTGCATGTTTAGAGGAATACAGTCAAAGTACAAAGGGAGTTACAAAGAAATCTTAAACATCATATAGTCATTTTGTTCTTAGTCATAATATTAAAATTATTATTTTGAAACTATCTTATAAGTGTTATTTAAAAGAACTAACGTGTTAACATAGTGGATTAAATAGATTGATTTCAGAATACCAAGCAGTCTTATATACCTGAAATAAAACTTAGCTGGTTGTGGTGCATTTTAAAAAATGTATTTGCTAAATTTTATTCGCTAATATTTTGTTACAGATTTTTGTGTCTACGGTTGACCTTTGGACAACATGGCTTTGAACTGTGTAGGTCCTTCAATGGGTGAATAGTTAAACAACCATACTGGAATATTATTCAGCAGCAAAATGGAATGAACTACGGAGACACTCAGTAATTTGGGTGAATCTCCAGAGAGTTATGCCGAGTGTGAAAAACGAGCCCCCAAATGTTACATACTCTATGATTCCATTTCTATAACTTTCTTCAAATGACAAAATTATAGAAATGGAGAACAGATTTGTGGTGGCCAGGGGTTATGGCGGGAGTGGTGGCAGGGAGGGACATAGATGCGGCTACAAAAGGGAAACACGAGTGATCATTGTGGGAATGGAAACCTTCTGTAGCTTGAGTATATCGATGTCTGTATCCTGGTTGCGATAGTGAACCATAGCTTTGAAAGGCGCTATCATTGGGTGAAATTGTGACGCTATCACTGAAAGGCGCTATCGTTGGGTGCAATTGTGACGCTATCACTGAAAGGCGCTATCGTTGGGTGCAATTGTGACGCTATCACAGATCTTGCATCATATGACTCTACAAATAGCTCAAAATGGAAAGTTTAATTAGAAAACAAATTATATATGTACAAATGTATAAAATATATATAAGTTATGTAAGATATATATTTATATATGAAATGCTTTAAAACACTCCTGAAATACACACAATTAGATCTGAACAAATTGGAAGACATACAATATTCTCGTATAGGAAGACTCAGCAATATAAAGTTGTCAATTCTCCCAATTTTCAAAAAATTACGTAATTCCAAATAAAAACCAACAATGTTTTCCCCTGAAGGTAGATAAATTGATTATAAAGTCTACATGAAAAATAAACAAGTAAGAATAAAGAGGAAAACCTTGAAAAAGAAGAATTTAGTTTGGGGGACAGGGCTAGACCTTCCAGACATTAAAATACACTATAAAGTCTCTATAAATAGAGCAAGATAGGATTAGCGCATCACTGGAACAGAACAGAAAATCAAGACGTTGACCCCTGTGCACATGGAAATTTAGGGTGATAAAGGCATCATCTTAGATCTTAGTGGGAGAAAAGATGGGCTTTTACTAAATGATGTTCAGACACATGGATAGCCTTTGGAAAAATGTAAATTACATCCATATTATCCCTTACTGTACTCAGGATAGATTCCAATGCTTCAGAGATTTGAATGTCAAAAGTGAAACCACTAGTACCTGAAGAAGGGATTGGTGGTATGTCATGTGATCCTAGGCCTATACGTGTGTAGTGCTAAATTTTGAGGCCGATCCTACCACGGAACCTGTGTGACATTCCCATCGCTAAGAGCTGTGGATTTGACAGTCGGTTATGTGTCAACCGCATGGACTCAGCACATTTCCGTTCGCTGGTGCCCAGGCAATGAGCGTTCTCACTGTGGTTCATGGCACTGGGCATCCAACATCCTACCTCTTCAAAGAGGAAGAGACTTCACTGAGGCGAACTTCCTCCAAAGTGAAAGGATTAAAAAGGACAAAAGCAACAAGAAGTTAAAGTGCAGTTACACCTTTGATTTAAATAACATTGCTACTCCCCAACTCTGAAAGAGATAAAAAAGGTCTTGATCTGAGACAGAGTACCGCTTTTCTGGGTTGGAGTGTTCCCAAGCGTGGTGGATGACAGCCCACCGACCACCAGGAAAAAATGTGTCTCAGTTTTGGAGAGTGAACGTTTCTTCAAGTCCTTCCTCCTATGTTTCCCTGAGTGAGGGTAGAGAGTGATCTGGGAGGTCTTGGCTCCCTCCTGCTTTCTTTCTATCTTCTTCCTGGGCCCAAACATGTCATTTTTTAAGGTTAAGTCAAAGGGATAAATGTGATTCTCAAAGACGACTGTAAATTACCCATGGCAATAGATTGTGTCCTATATTATATTCTTTTTTTGACTATTTGATTATAAAATAATAAGGCTGATGTTCATGCCAGCTTAAGGGTATTAACCTTATTTCTTTATAATTAAAGCTTGTTTATATAGAACTTTTCTTACCAGAAGAATCATCTATGATGTAAACTAAGACGGTAGAGACCAATTTTATTTTATTTTATTTAAAAAAATCATATAATTAATCGACCTTATTGAGGTGTAATTTACACACAACAAAAATTCACCCATCTTAAGTGTACCAGTGGATGACTTTTGACAACTGTATATCTCTGTGGACCTTCACCGTAATCAGGATATAGAATACCCTATCCCTAGTGAGTCCCCTGTGCTGTGGGCATTGTTTTAATGACTAATTCCTAATTCCGGAACAGGATATTTCTTTTAGCACGACCTTGAGTGCTGCAAGGACAAGCACAGACTCAGAAACGCTCTGTGTGTGAAGACGCTCCATGAGCAGATGAAGACGCAACGGGTGCAGATGAAACGCCCGACCTTGAACTGCAACAGGACCTTGAGAATCAGAAGAGAAAGGGATTCTGTTTCCTGTCGTGCTTTCAGGCTGGATTTGTCTGCTGCCTTTAACGTGCTTTGGGAAGCGATTTTCAGGCTTTCCATCCTTAGCACGTGCCTGGTTACATTTCACCTATTTTGTTAACATGCAAGTCCTTCCAGTTGGGTTTTATTTAGACCCATTTCCCAGATGAGAACTTGGCTGGGACAAGAATCGACCAGGGGCGCAGCTGGCCGGTGGCAGAGCCAGGGTTTGCTCCAGGCCCGTTACTATTCCTCACTGCCTTTGGCAGAACAAGGTCTCAACGGCTGCCGTCCACCCCGCCTACTCCCTCGTCCGTCCAGGCCCGGCACCCCTGTGCCCATTCAGAGTCGAGTCCGTCTCTGAATCCCTTCTCTGTCTGAGTTTCCTTCTCAAGGCTCCCCAGACAGGCTGCCCGAACATCTCAGACACGTTCAAGTCCTAATATTTATTCCTCCGTAACTCAAGGTTCTTCTCAGAAGACTGTGTGCCCGACGGCGGGAGGCCTGGGCCTACCCGCCATCCCTCCGGTTCAGGGAGCTTTCGTCTACTTCAGGCAGCACCGCGCACACGGAACCGCTTGTGAAGTTTGCCGGCCACGGGCCTCTTGCCCATCACCAGCCCCCAAGCCCCCAAGTTCCGAGCACGTGGGGGCCTTCTCTAGAGGACGTGACGAATGCACTTTGAACCTCCATGAAGTTTACTTGGTGCAGATGAGGGACAAACCATGTAAAAATTTAAAGCAAAGATAAAAAATAAATTGGACAGTATGATGAGAGAGGATACATGCTGTGAAAAAATACAGGGCAGGTTAAAGGATATTTGGGGTGCTGGGAGGGGCTGGCCAGGAGCAGCTCCTTCCTGTGTCCCCTGTGGGTATCTGGGTCCGACCACCCCAGGAAAGGAGCGGCAGGTGCGAAGGCCCTCGGGTATGTGTGGTGTGCAGGGAACAGTGAGGACACCAAAGCGTTTGGAGAGTAGAGACGCCACGGTCAGGGGACGGAGCGCGGATCACGTGCCTCCAGGGCCCAGAAGGGACTCTGGCTTTGTTCCGGGTCAGACGAGGCACCACTGCAGGGTTTCCGCAGAGAGTGGTGCAGACCGTTAACGAGCTCACAGTTTATTCCCGAGTTTCAGAATCCAGTCTGATGCTTCCAAGTGTTTTTGCCTTTTGCCGTCTGGGTGTCCTCAGGTGTATTTATCTGTGCTGTGTTTCCTCTGAATGCAGCACACTGAGGGCAGGAGTGTGTCTGGAACGCGCCCGTCTCCTAAGATGTGATAGCACCTTTCTTTTTTCTGCTGCGCCTCGAGGCTTCTGGGATCTTAGTTCCCCAACCAGGGATCCACCCTGGGTCCTCGGCAGTGAAAGTACCAAGTCCTAACCGCTGGACCGCCAGGGGAAGTCCCTGGCCGTGCACCTTTGTGAGGTTGTGGGGAGACATCACGTCTCAAGAGAATCCAGTGCGCGCCCTAGGCCACAAAATCCACATTTATTAACTGTGCTGGGCAGGTGGCTCTTGGGATCCGGACCCCACCCAGGGCAGTTGACAGGCCTTGGCAAACGGTGGAGGGAGAGGAAGGGCCCACAAAGAAACAAGTGTGTCGTGAATGAGCTCTCTGTCATAGGTTGTATTGGGTCCCCTCAAAGAAAGGTGCTGAAGGCTTACACCCAGTAACCCAGATATAGGGTCAGGGAAGGTGTGATTAGTTAGATGAGGTCGTCCGGGAGGGGGATCCTTATCCAGTGTGATTGGCATCCCAATAAAAGGGGAAATCTGGATACAGGCCTGTGAGGACAGAGGCAGAGAGGGGAGGTACCTCCAGGGCCTGGGGTCCCTGCCGAAGACTGTCTGCACCACCGAAAGCTGGAGGGGCCGGAAGCATCCTCCTCTAGGGCCTTGGTTTCACACTTCTGGCCTCCAGGACCACGAGAGGAGCCGTTTCTGTGGTTCTAAGCCCCCGTCTCTGCTGCTTTGTCAGGGCGCGCTCAGAAACCACTGCTCTCTTGAGTGGAGGGTGGATGGCCTCCTCGGGCACGTGTGTGTTTGCTGGGAAATCACACAAAACCTCGGACCCGCCCGGCAACCCCTTCTCTCTCTCTGTATCCAAACCTCATGGCTCTTCCCCGTATGCGGAACCTGTCCCTGGGGTCACCTACCCACGGCCCCGGTCCAGGC
Organism: Aethalodelphis obliquidens; assembly: GCF_003676395.1. Taxonomy (NCBI): domain Eukaryota; kingdom Metazoa; phylum Chordata; class Mammalia; order Artiodactyla; family Delphinidae; genus Aethalodelphis; species Aethalodelphis obliquidens. Next base: position 2,873,791 of record NW_020837947.1, read on the forward strand.
CACGTCCCCCAGACGACGGTAGCACCTCATTACCGGCCCTGTTTCACCTCGTGCCACTGCGTTCCCATCTCTGTCGGGTAGCCACACTCAGTCTGGTCCGGGCCGCTCGCCGTTCTGGCGTCCTTGCTACCTCCTGGGTCCACAGGTGGATCCCAGGGTCGGAACTTTGCCCAGACAGCCGGCTTCCTTCCCCCTCACCTTCTCATCTTTGTTCCCCTTGCTATGCCTGCTCAGCTGTCCTCCCCACGCCCCGTTCCTCTGCTTCTCCTTCTGCCCGGTAGCACCGGCCACCCTCCCAGGCCGCGTAACTGACTTAGTATGTTTCTCGCTGGTTGCCCCCCCTAAACTCCACTGGGGAGGAAAGGGTTTATCTGTTCCATCTGTCTTGTTCCTCAGTGCTTCCCGAAAGCCGGCAACAGTGCCTGCCACAGAGGAGGCATTTAAGAAATGTTTGTGAAGCAACGAACAGCTGCATGAATAAAACGCAGTTAGTGTTTCTCCCGTGTCTATAGCTTATAGCACAATGCAACCTGTAGTTAAATGGCTTTTATATCCCTACCAGGGAGCAGTTCTGTACAAAGACAACTGCAAAAAAAAAAACAAAAACAAAAACACAACTGCACGACCTGAAAGCGTGGGTTTCCCTCGCCTCCTCACCCACGACCTGACCCACAGGCCTCACCCTGTGGAGCTGGCTAGGCTTCCTACTGGCACCGATGAGCATAACTCCGTCATCCCGTGTGTAGCGCAAACTCCAGTTTTCTTCCCCCTTTTTAGGAGCAGTGCGAGCTTGTGGGGGGCGGGGGCGGGGGGCGGTCTGAGAATCTAATGGACGCTGAGAGCCGTGGGTCTCCGAGTTTGGTCCTCGGACCAGCGTCCTGGGCGTCAGTGGGAAACGCCCGCCCTGACCTGCAGAATCAGAGCCTGGGGGCGAGGCGGGGACGGCAAAGGGTGGGCGGAAGCTCCAGGCGATTCTGGGGAGGCCCCTGGTTCAGAGCCCTGCTCTCGGCGAGCGGAGTGGGGCTAAACAAACACCGGCACCTGGGGACTCTGAAGGAATGCTCACACCTTCAGAAACCTCCTTGATGTGGAGGTCATACTGCAAAGCTCTTTGCTCGCCACCCAACTGGAAGGCAAACCCGGAATTCGTTCCCAGGAGCCCCCAATACCGCCCCCACCCCCACCCCCACCCCCCTGACAGGCACCTTGATGGGATTTAAAAAATACACCCAAACCCCTTCTGTTGACAATACTTCGTGTCAAATACCGCTGTCCTTTCGGGAGGCTCATTTGCATTCTATTAATATGTGCATAAAACGTTGTCTGGTCTCAGCCCAAATACACAGCCTGGGAAATCAAAGGGAACCTCTTCCCACCTTTTGCTGGCTTCCTCCTGAACAGTGATTTGTTCTAAAACAACTTCCTCAGGGAATTTCCTTCCCAAAGAAACTCCTCTCCATTTTAAAGGAAAATGACCCCTTATTCCCGGCTCCTTAACCAATTTCTGACAGGGAGCCCTAATGAGAGCAGGAGTTTGCAACTGGCGTTTTTCCTGCCCTCCTTTTTAAAGCCGTAGGTGAGACCCTTTAGAAAATATTCTGAGGAAATTTAGTGACTACAAAGGACTTGCATTTTGTGTGGAATTTATACGAACACCTAACTAATGCTTTTATTTTGGGGCGGGGCAAACAATTACTGAAATGCGGTAGACTTTGAACCATGTTCCTATGAGGAAGTTATAAAAAGATCTCTAACCAAATACTTATGGACATTAAAGAATAGATTTCCTACTCAGAATAACACGCCATGGTTAAAGGAGATTAAAAATGGTTCCGGAGAGTAAAAATAGAAAAAAACATCAACTTTTAATGCAAAGGTTTAAAGTGTTTAATAACGTTCAGCAAATATTGTCGGTAAAATTTCGATGCTTCCAAGAAGTTAAAATAGGGGGTGTTTTGGACAAAATCTTCCTGTCTCTGAGACTGATTTATTGAAGATCTTAAAGACGTTAGTGGACTTGTTTAGTTACGTCATCTTTCTCATGACCGAGGATGTGAAACTCTTAAAATTTGTACAATTGCAGAGTTAGATGAAGCTTAGAAATCATTTGGTCCAGCACTTTATTTTCCCAGTAGGAGAGTGCAGAGGGGGGTCCCTCCCAAAGTTCTTTCCACGCTCAGCCCTCTGATCCAGATGCTTCAGAAATCATTCCTTTTTTGTTACAGTGTTTAACAAGTTTTTAATCACTGAAGGAATCATTTTCTTACTGGTTGGAAGTGAATGGGATGCACATGTACTGTATCAATATCTGCAATTCACCAGGATTTGGGAGAAGTGATGCTGCCCTGCTTTGCATCAATTTCATTAAGGCTCAACCCCATGAAAAGTGCCTGCACTTACTTGTAAAACCATCCCTTGGACTCTAAAGTCTGTGTTAACTGGACTCTGGAGAGGGGATCTGAATTGCAGTATCCCAAGTTCTGGGCTTTCCGCCCCGGTTTCCTGCTCTGTAAAGCGGGATGTGACTGGGGGGCAGGCCTCAAGGGCTGCATCAGATGATGCCTGGGCTCCTTTGCTCCACTTTCTGAGATTCTCTTCCTATACTAAACCTTCTTGTAGCACGACTTTCCTTTGGTCACATTGTCCTTACCTGATTTTCATGGAATTTCCTTAGGCACAAAAGCTCTGTTTTAAAACACATTTTTGTAATTGACTTTTGAGGGATTGGACAGATTTTATACCAAGAAACATTAGAGTGAGTTTCCAACTTGGAAAATGACTCCCCGTTGTTGCCTTGTTTGTGTATTTAAGATATGATTTACATCGTACCTCGAATTTCCAGAATATATGTCTTTGGTACAATGAGTCATGTCTACAATACAGACCTATTTGAGAGGGATGTGGTGTCATTTGGCAAAAGGCAAAACAACTGCTTTTGTTTTATTTTCTATAGATAAGCTAAATATCTTGGGCTGAAATACAAAAAGGTATACTTCATAGCACAGTGAGGTCCACAGTCATTTTCATCATCACCGCATACATAGCGCCTGATTGATGCTGGAGGAATGAACAGAAAGATGAGCGGGGGAAGGTAATGGGTTGGTACATACGGCTTTGTAAGGAAGGAGGAAAGAGGAGGACCTTTTCAATCAGCTCAGGGAAGGACTTGTATTTTCCAGTGAGAAGCGCCAACACCCAGAGCCAGGAGTAACTTGTTCGGGACCATCTGGTCTCCCCGCCAGGGGCTCGCAGACTCACTGGGGAGTTAGTACATGGCACATGGACAACGACAGCAAGCCATGCCTTTATTTCATTATCTACTTAATTACACTTACACCATGAATATATTCTAAGTTTTTAATGAATGTATGTTGGTTTGAATTAGTTAACATTAAAAATGGGTAATTTCCTCCATAGTATATTTTATTAATTTCTTCTTTCAGCATTTCCATTTTGAAGTTCTTCTGCCTAATTTCATTAGGATGTAATGACACCTTTTAAGGACATGTGATTTGGAGTTTTATTGTGTTACATTTGCTAAATGGCTAAATTTGAATTTGTTTTTACTTTTCGATGGTTTTGATTTTTTCCTTCATTGGAAAGATCTAGACTTCCACATTTAACCAAATTAATAGATATTAACATCAAACAGACTGTTGAAATAGAATTAGTGGGAACTAGGGCCACACCTCACTACCCACGGCCTCTCCCACCCTCTGCCAGCCCCTCACATGTAGATTCTCTTACCATGTGTTTCAAGAGGGGCCCACGAAGGGGCTTCCTGGGCGCCGCCATCTTTGCTGGGAAAATTCAGCGCCCATTCTTTTTCTTTTCAAGTAGCTGTGAGCATGTATGCCACTTATTTGTCTCAAGCATAGCGTAGCGGTGGTGGCATTTGTTGTTAGGAGGATTAAGTTTCTAGAGGAGAGAGCTGGACCAATGCAAAGCAAGATATTTTGGGGAGAGTTGGTGACAGGCATCAGCCCGTCGATTCTCCAGGGACTGTGATGCCAGGGCTCTTTTCAATGAACTGGACAGTCATTCCATACACATGGCCAGTGCTTTTTTTTTTTAATTTTAAGCAGCTACGCTTAAATTAATTAAAATTTAATTTAAATTAATTTTAATTTTTTAAGCAGCTATGCTGCTTGTAGCTTGAGGGATCTTAGTTCCCCAACCAGGGATCGAACCCATGCCCCCTGCAATGGAATCGTGGAGCCCTAAATACTGGACCGCCAGGGAATTCCCATGGCCAGTGCTTTGAATGAAAGATACCAGCCCCGCCCTAACCCAGTCCATAGAAGAGGAGGTTTCCCAACCTCCACTCCCAGAAAAGAAGAACCTGATATAAGCTTGTCCTCTCAGAGAGTCAGTAATTCCCAAGATGAAATTGATAACTTAAAGCATATTAATATAATAAATGTGAATAATTTAGTAGGAACTGAGGCTTATGGGAAAGTGCTAGCATTTGGCAGACTTTGATGGGTTAGAAATAGCATATCATTCATTGTTTTCAGCAAACATTTTTCAGGTGGGCATTGTTCTATTAATAATTGTACTTGAAAACATATCAAATAGATAATAAAAATATATGTATCAGTAATGGAAAAAAGGATTATAATTAAATTATTTCTGGTACCAGAAATAATTGAATGGTTTTCAAAATAATAGAAAATTCTATTTCTTTTGCTACTTTGCATACATTAGGTGAACAACAAATATTTGTTTTATGGGCTTTGCTTACAAAACACTGAAAAAATTGATTTTTTTTTTAATCGAAACGGTGCTTTGTGTCAGGGAATCTACAATTTCCTGTGGTCTTGAACTCAGTGGAGAAGGCTATGCCATGAAAAACTACATTGTAACCCAAAAAGAAAGTAATCAGAATTAAATCGAGACAATCCATTTCAATACAGTAGCATTATTATTTTCATTGCTCTCAGGAGAGTGCTTTTTGCTAGTCATGATGGCATTAAATCTGCCTTTATTATTTTGCACAAACGAATGCCTGAGATGTGTGCATATGTATATTTATGTGTGTCAATACATGTGTGTAACTTTTTTTTTTTTTTTTTTTTTTTTGCGGTACGTGGGCCTCTCACTGTTGCGGCCTCTCCCGTTGTGGAGCACAGGCTCCGGACGCGCAGGCTCAGCGGCCATGGCTCACGGGCCCAGCCACTCCGCGGCATGTGGGATCTTCCCGGACCGGGGCACGAACCCGTGTCCCCTGCATCGTCAGGCGGACTCTCAACCACTGCGCCACCAGGGAAGCCCCCCGCATGTGTATAACTTTTAAAATCGTACTGCCAAGACAGAACAAGATCAACCCTCTCTATCACATCATTAATCCACCCCTGAAGCATCTGTGATCTCTCTCCCACACAGGATTAACTATCCAGCACCCTGAGCCCTTCTGAACTTTACTGATTATAGGAAATAAGCTCAACGACCTTAAATAAACAAAACAGATGTCATAGAGTCCATGTACTGTATATAAATTGATATTGATAAAACTGATAAAAATATAGTAACAACAAGCACTTCTACAGGCCAGACCACCTCTAAGTGCTTTTATGTATCCACTAACTTGGCTCTTACAAAAACCATGTCAGCTAGACACTGTTATTTTCAACTCCATTTTACAGATGAGGAAAATCGAGGTACCATGAAGTGAAGTAACTTGTTAAAGTGATGTAGCTTGTAAATGGCAGAGCTGGGATTTGAACCCAGGCAGGATGCTCTAGATTTTAAGCTCCTAAACACTGTTTTAGTTGACCTTCCAGCCTTTCAAATGGCCTTTTGTATAAAGGCATTCATGTAAGCTCATGCATTTTCCTGGTAGGCAGGATAAATATTCATCAGGACTTTATGGAGACGTTTTATTTTCTGTGCAGTTGGCCAACCAAGTATCTGATTTTGTTGCTGTTGTTTATAAATATGGTCATGATACTCATAGGCTTTTAAAAACTCTTATTTCTATCCAATTCTAACAGATATGTATCTGTTTTCCAAGCCCATGACAGATTAGAAGTAGAGAATTAACATGGTAAGAGGATGCAATAAAACAGTAAGAATGACAGTCTCAGGGCAAAAATACCGAGAGAGAAAAAGGCAACCAGGATGGTTTGCGTAGCTCCTGAGATTGTCAGCACAGTAACGCACAGAAGAGTTATTTGTGGACCTAGGCACGTGGCTGAGTTGTGAGAAATGTTTCTCCCTGTTTGAAATCTAGCAAGGGCCTGGGCAGGCCTGGCCTGGGCCCTCACGCGCCTCACAGGCCTTTGAGATGATGAGGATGCAGGGACCTGAGACTCTGGGGCCCACAGGACCGCAGGGGCACCTCAAGACGAACCCTAGACTTGAAGGATTGAGCCGCCGACTGATAGCAGGAAAGAACAATCGGATGTTTAAGTCATTAAAGTACCTTCCACCTTCCCTTCTCGGAACTTAGGACCGGAGCTGCCCCTTAGTTGGAGACCGCAGAGCTGTGAGCACGTATAGGGGCAACCCTGCCCCTCCCCCTCAACCCAGTGGGGATGAGGCTTGGGGAGGGACACAATGGGCGGCACAGGGAGGGCAGCGGCCCCAGACGGGGCCAGACGGGGCAGCTGGGGGGACAAAGAGTGGCACCTCTGTCCCCAGAGCAGGAAAATAGGCCTCTGGGGACCTGGCCGGCCGTGGCAAACCAGCCACCGGAGGGGGGCGGGGTGGCAGCACACACACGGCGGGCAGGGCTTCGGGGCCGCCACAGGGACAGGCTCGTGGCTTCGGAGAAAGTGGAGAGGGTCCAGCGCCCGAGCGTCTGCGTGTCCTTGAGTGGCTCCCACTCCCTGCCTTCTCCACTCTCTGGACCAGGTTAGAAGGTGAACCCTCTACTCCCCAGTGAAGTCACGAGAGGGAAACGGCCATTGTACATTATATATGCTAATTATCCGTATGGAATTGTGAAACAGGCCGCAGGAATCAACCGCAGAAAGAAATCCAAAGTTACATAGGCCGAATCTGTAACAAACTGGAATAATAAACCAGAGGAGGGGGGAAGGGCTACAGAATAAATGCCTTACCTTAGGTTTACACACCCCAATTTCAAGCCAGGTGAACAGTGAATAGCACATTTTTTTTAGTGGATCAATCTGTTCATCTCAATGATGGAGAAGTTAATTTTTGCCTATTGGATATAAATAATAGAGTCAGAGACACAGCTGTTAGATTTAACCCAATAACATTATAAAAACCTTTATACACAATGAAAAGAAACTTTATATAATAAGAAAGACACTGAAATCTAAAAATAATAAATGTGAAAACAGGATAAAAGTTTACATCCAAAATGTATATGGATTGATACTGATAAACATATAACACACTTGGCTAATCAGATATTCAAAGGATATTAACAGTTCCACATCGACAGCAACAACGTGTGTTTACAGATTATATGAAGCCTCATGACCCCATAGTGAGGGACAGAGGGCACATGGCAGAACCAGGACTAGAGCCTGGACATGAGGGAATAGAAATAACGGACTTCTACATAAAAAAGTTCAACTCGGGCTTCTCTGGTGGCGCAGTGGTTGAGAGTCCGCCTGCCGATGCAGGGGACGCGGGTTCGTGCCCCGGTCCGGGAAGATCCCACATGCCGCGGAGCGGCTGGGCCCGTGAGCCATGGCCGCTGAGCCTGTGCGTCCGGAGCCTTTGCTCCACAACCGGAGAGGCCATGACAGTGAGAGGCCCGCGTACGGAAAAAAAAAAAAAAAAAAAAAAAAAGTTCAACTCAACTGGTAAACTTAAATTAGAGTCACTTGAGTTATAACCATTTTACTATCAAAGTAGCCAGAGTAAAAATCCCCACCCTGGGCAGGCCACGGGGGACCAAGTAAGCAGAGTCCTCATTCTGGGGAGCAGTCTGGTCATCAGATTGTGCTGGGCAACTGTCCCCACCCTCTGATGCAGCAGTCCCACCTGTGAAATGATCATCTGGGGTAGACAGAAACTATTTGTAATAGCGGCATTGGTAACAGCCGAGATAGCAATAACTCTATGTCTAATCATTGGTAAACACACGTATCACATTGCATTACACTTAGTTTTTCACATGTTTGTCTCCTGGCTAGATAAAGGTTTGAGGGTAGGGACCCTATATTGATTACTTTTGTGTCCCCAGCATTTAACAGGAGCCAACACATAAACAATCAAAAAATATTTATTGACTGGAAATTAGCCGAATCCAGGTAGCTAATGGGATGTAATAATGTTGCCATAATAATTATGTAAAACCTACATTACTTGGAAATGTGCACACAATATAAGTAAAAAATCAAAACACCAAACTGTGCACACCAGCTCCACTCTGGAAACTACAGGTGTCGATGCCCATCACAAGAGGACGCATGGGGCAACCCAGTCAGACCAGCCTGCACTGGGGTCACCGAGAGACCTGGTTCTAGGTCAGTTTTCCCACCTATGAACCAAAATGTCCATCTTGCAAGGTTGCTGTGGGTTCATATTGAGTTCAATAGATCCAGAGCACAGAACAGGGTTTGGCTTATAATATGTTCAATACACAGTTGTCGAATTAGGTAATGAAAGCAGAACCCAGCAGACTGCAGGGGACTTGGAAGGTGCTCAAAAGTGGAAATCACTTGGATTATTTTTTAGAAACATAATGTGAAGGGTTGATGATTTAGTCTTATTTGTTTATTTTTTGTAAAATTCACTATAATAATACACAGCGAAAAAGAAAAAGCCAGGGAAGGAGCTGACGCATTTTTGAAAAGAACAAATGAAAAATGAATGTAATGTTTTAAACTTTATTCAAAATCCTGTTATCTGGGCACCCTGACAATCCAGCTTATCTCAGTCCTTTAAGCCTCTGAATGGCTGAAGTTTTACTTCTTAGATTTCTGGAGTAGAAAAGGGCCTGATGAATTGTTTTTAATTTATACTATTGCCTGAAGGAATCTGATGCGGCTTATGGTAAAGACACACAAACACATATAATGATACCTTTAAAAAAATACCAAAACGAATTGGATGTTTAGGACATTATATTAAATCATCGCTCATTCCACAAATGTTTGCGTCCTCAGCACAAGAGGTTATGACACACGTGCACGACAGCAAGCCCCCCACTGCGCTCTCCAGGGAGGTGCTCTTGCAACACTTTACATGTATCAGTTCAGCTGTCTTCACAACTGTATGGGGTGGGTTCTGCTATTCCCCTTCCCCTTCTGCAGGTGAGAAAAATGGAGCACGCAGAGGTCAGATATGTCCCGGAAACCCAGCTAGAAAGCGCGGAGCTGGGAGTTGGGCTCAGGCAGTCTGGTGAGGGAGGCCACATTCCAAAACTCAGGAGATTTCTCAGGAATTCAGCCCAGGAGGGGACAGAGGCACACTGGCAGGCAACGTGTAAAGTAGACATATGCAAATGACCTTTGCGTGGAAGTGAAGATGACCTCACAAGACCACCAGCTGATGTTACTCCGGGTACACTGCTCGCTCATTTAAAAAGCAGCTGTATCTGTTCTTTAATTCAGCACATTAGTCCCCTAGGGCTGCAGAACACGTGGCCACACACTGCGCGGTTGATACAAAAGTTTAGTCCCTCACAGTTCTGGCGTCCGGAAGTCTGAAATCGAGGTGTCAACCTCTCCAGATGTGGTAAAACGTATTAAAATTAAGACATTATGTTTGGGAGGAGAAGCCAAGGACGCGACTGTACAAAGTTTTGATGAGACCTCAGAAGGACACCAAGGTCGGGGAGTCCAGTCACACCAGGACCTTTTCAAGGGGTTAAGGGGGAGCCTCAGAGCCTATCAACCGATCCTGGGGCCTCTAAGGAGCTTCAGGGCATCGACCCAGGGTCATCGCAGCAGGATCCAGACAAAAAGGGGTCTTCTCCAAAAGATCTGTGAGCGAGGTCTTAGTTTCATGGAGTGAGTCCCATTGAAGTCCATGGGAGACACACAACGTTTCTGAGAAAATTACTTCTGCAAAAACACTGGCAGCTTGGGCATAAAGGAATGAGGAGAGTACAAACCCCCCAAGTTCCACTGTCAGGAAGCAGGCTGAGAAGGCCACTCAGCTGCACACCTGTGCTACCTTTCATTTCAAAACAGGAAAGACTCAGAAGGTGGAACGAAGAACCCAGATGGTGAAGCCGTGAGAATTATCCTCAGGCCTTGAAGCTTAATCAAGGAACTTCCAAGCTCACCCATCTGGCTTCAGAACAGCTATAGAGCAGAGACTCCCCTTTACCTTCCTTTTTCTCCTCTTCCGAACTGGACTGTCAATAGTCCTCATCTGCTGCCTGTACATTGTACATTGGGTGAGTTGAGGACATGACTTTTCAGTTTCACAGGTCCATAGACGGGCAGAAATTGAACTTAAAGATGATTCCCAAGAGGCTTCTCTGACCTTTGACCTGATTTAAATGAGGAGATTTGGGACTCTGAGTGGATGCTATAGGAGATGAGAATCTTGGGAACCCTGGCAGGGGCTGAATGTGTTTTGCATATGACAGGGACATGAATAATAAAGGCCAGAGGGTGGATGGTGGCAGACAGACTCTGAGGTGGCCCCCTGATTCTTGCCTCCTGGTACTTAATGCCTGCCCTGAGTCACAGAACAGGACCTGTGACTTGCTTCTAATCAATAGCTCAGGGCAAAGGTGATGGATGTCGCCCTGGTGACCATGGTAGAATCTACAAGATTCCATCTACGAGATTCCAAACGCACCTTCTCTCCCTCTGTTGATTCTGAAGATGCTGGTGACCATAGTCCCCCAACTAAAGGAAACTGGATACCGTCAACATCTTCATGAGCAGTGGTATGCATGCTTCCCCAGTCAGACCTCCAGATGAGAACACAGCCTGGCCAACACCTTGTGAGACCCAGCAGAAGACCCCACTAATCCATCCCTGGACTTCTGACTCACAGAAACTGGGAGCTCATACACGTGTACTGTTTGAAGCTGTTACAGCTGTGGTAATTTGTTACACAGCAACACATAATTAGTGCATGCAATTTATTCCTTTAACACAAGTAAAGGGTGTGATGCCAATAAATGGCAAAAATTTCAATGGCTCTATGATCATTAGTTTGCATCATTATTTTTATTAATCTGAGTGTATCTTTAGAATATTTATAGCCCAGTTAATTTATGAAATAGATAAACGTTAAGATTTTAAGACAATCTTGCACACAGTAGTAGTTTTTCTGTAGTTTTTAGCCCTCCAGTTTTAGTTGATAGTTTACTAGATCAAACGTAGACTCATGGGGTGTAAAAGGGTTACTTATTGTGCTTTGATCGCCTACTGTTTACCAGATAGTTCCAGGCACTTTCCAGACATGATCTTATCCTCGAAACAATTCTGGGAGAAAGATATTATTACTACGTCTAGTTTAAAGCTGAAAAAACGGAGGGTAGGAGATGTTAAGTAACTTGCCCACAAGGGCAGAGCTTGGATTTGAGCCCAAGTTAGGTGTACCCCCAAAACTTATGTCCTTTACATACATTATGCTGTTTATTTTTTAAAATTTTAAATGTTAGAGAGGTAGAAGATTCTTTTCCCTCAGTTTTTTTCATCTGTTAACTTTTACCAATACATTTTTTAAAAGGAGGATCTTTAAATAGTTTTAAATTTTCATAATTGTGTTGAACACATGAGTAGTGGAAAGGCAAACACTTTCCTTTATTGTTTCAGCAACTTTTCCAAGTTCATTTTATGAAGCCAGCGTTATTTTGATACCAAAGCCAGACAAGGATGCCACAGAAAAGAAAATTACAGGTCAGCATACGTGCAAAAATCCTCAACAAAATGCTAGCGAGGCAGGAGTTCCTTGGTGGCCTAGTGGTTAGGGTTCTGGGCTTTCACTGCCATGGCCCAGCTTCAGTCTCTGGTCGGGGAACTGAGATCTTGCAAGACACGTGGTGAGGTCCCCCCCACCAAAAAAAAAAAAAAAAACTAGCAAAGGAGAGAATATTTGCAAATCATATATCTGATAAGGGACTAATATCCAAAATATATAAAGAACTCATACAATTCAATAGTAAAACCCCCAAACAATCCAATTAAAAAATGAGCAGAAGATCTGAATGGACGTTTTTCCGAAGAAGACATACACATGGCAACAGGTACAGGAAAGAACGCTCAGCATTATTAATCATGAGGGCAATGTAAATCAAAACCACAATGAGATATTGCTTTACACCTGTTAGAATGGTTATTAAAAAAAAGACAAGAAATAACAAATGTTGGTAAGGATGTGGAGAAAAGGGAACCCTTGTGCACTCATGGTGGGAATGTATATTGGTGCAGTCACTATGGAAAACAGTACGAAGCTTCCTCAAAAAATAAAACTATCATATGATCCTGCAATTCCACTTCCAGGTATTTATCCAAAGAAAACAAAAACACTAACTCAAAAAGATATCTGCACCCCCATGTTCATGCAGCATTATTTACAATAGCCAAGACATGGAAACAACCTCAGTGTTCGTTGATGGGTGAATGGATAAAATAGATGTAGCACACATATACAATGGAGTATTATTTAGTAGCTATCAAAAAGAATGAAAATTTACCATTTGTGACAACATGGATGGACCTCAAGGGCATTATACTAAGTGAAATAAATTAAATGTAGAAAGATACTATATGCTCTCTCTTATATGTGGAATCTAAAAAATACCCCCCCACCCCCAATCAAGCCCATAGATACAGAAAACAGATTGGTGGGGAGTTGGAAGGTGGGAGAAATGGGTGAACTGATTTTTTTTTTTTGAAAAAAAAAAAAAAAAATGTAGCAAAGATTTAATTCAACTAATTAGTTAATAAGGGGATAAGATGTTAAGACCGATTCAAAACAGAATCTCACATATGAAGATCTATGTAGTGGCTGGTAAACAGTGAGTTCTCATTGAGACAAACCTACAAAAACATAAAGGCACAAAACCCAGAAGACAGTAGAGTCGCCTTAGTGGGGAAATAACCATGCTGCACCGCACTTCCGTTTAGGATTATGTAGTTAAAGTGACATGTGGTTTTAAAATAAAAAGTGATTTGTGGCTATCTCTCCGTAAACTTTACCAATGTTCATATCTTCATATGTATCTATAGATTTATGATTAAATATCTTTTCTTCTTCCTACAAAGGGAACTTATCACATATAAAGAAACCATAAAGAATAATTCTCAAGTCTTAGGTGATGCCTAGTGAATCCTTGCTTGCGGGAGCATCTAATGCAGATTTTTCTGAAATTTACCGTAAGCACTTTCTCACTTTCTTAAAAAAATGTTTAAGGTAAACAGGCTTAAAAGGCAGGTTCTGTTGGAAGCTCCTTTGCATACCTCTCTAGGTTTCTAAGCCCATCTCCGTGTGTGGTCTGGTGCTGAACCCGGGGAGGGAAGACCCTGGGGGTTCCCAGGGCCCAAGTACCCGGGGGCCGAGGCGGACGCGGCAGGGGTTTGACTGGGACGCCCGGGCTGACCGCGGGGTGTCGCTGCAGCAAAGACCTGGCCCATCGCCGAGGCCCGGGCTGGGCCCCGCGGAGGACGCACCGGGACCGCGGGTGCCGCGCCACCTGCCCCGGCGCATCCGCCCGAGTCCGGGGAAAGAACCATCGCTCCGCAAATCAAAGCGAGCTCTAAGGCATCTTAAATAGTTCGGACGGCAGAGTTAAAGTGAGGCCGTCAACCCTTGCTTGGCAAACCCCTGCTACTTGAAACAAAGTTTTAAAGAATGGTTTAAAATTTGAGGGCGCACAAAGGAACATTTGGTTATTCAAAAGGACTGATTTTTACGAGAAACTGTTTCAAAAGACTCTCTGGAACGTGCGCTGGTACTCACAGCTCCGAGTCCCTTTACCTGGGAGCTGGTGGAGGCCCCTCCCCCTCCCCGCCCCCTCCGCTGAGGTTTCCACTCGCTGCCCGGCAAGGCGTGCGAACGTGCGAGATCAAGGCATCCCAATTTTCTTTTCTTTGTCCCCCCGGGGTCCTCTTATTGGGGACGACAGTAATTGCGGCTTCTAATGGCTCGACTTGAAGGGGACAGAAGAGAGCGGCAGGTTTACGGCCGCCAGCGGGGCTCCGGGAGGATTGGGGGCCGCGGCCGCTTCCTCGACGGGCGGGGCGCGCGGCGGGCGGCGGGTCCCCGCTGCGCGCTCATTAGCGCCCACTCTGCTTAATGGCTTCCTGTGGCTGGATGTTTACTTGTCATTTGTTTTCGCCTTTGTTTCCCAGCTACTGCACCTCAGACTGACCGCGACTTCTCTTTCCTTCTCTACAGCGCGCTGCTGGAGCTGGACGGGCGCCCCAGCGCACAGCCTCCGCGCGCACAGCCGGGCGCCCCGCGGGTACACCGCGTTCCGGCGCCTACCTGGTAGGACACGGGCTGGGGCTGGGCGCACGGCTGAGAACCCCGGGACAGGCATTCACGCTCCGCAGTATTGTGTGTCCGGCCTCAAATGCGCTTCATCGTCAGAGTGACTCAGGAATCGGGGGTCCCGGGCCCCCTCAACGCTTCTGGGGCAAGGCTTTGCTCTTGGAGCCCCTCTGCCCAGGTGTTAGGTGCAAGCAATGCCGGCCCTCATCAGCCCCTCGGGGTCACGTGAAATGCTGGGAGCTGGACACTAGGAGAGACCCGACCACCACGGCCCCCAAACCCTTTACGCTCTTGGGGAACTGTCCGTGCCAAAGCGCGGACTGGTGATGAATCTCATTCCAGACCGACACTTCATTTTGAGCAGAGTCCTGAGAACAGCCCCGGTGAAGGAGAAAGCTCTTCCCTGTAAGGGACCTACCTGGAGGGGCCGCTGCCCTGAGTATCTGAGGAAGTCCAAGTTGTCCACATAAAACAACCTCATGTATTAATAAATGAGGAATTGCTCTAGACATTAGACTGAAAAAATTGTCTGATCGGTGCTGATGTAAGCTACACTGGCAGCCTCCAAAACTTATCCCCCAACTTGACTTGAATGGAAAATTCCACCCTCAAGTTATAAATCCTTGGGTAAATTAGAGGGTTCTTCTGGGGAGGTACTATTTTAAAGAAGTTATTTCATAAATCTAGTTATACCTCCTAAAACAGGCCTTGTCAGTTTGATGTGTCCCCCAATTTCTAAGAGATGAAATGATATTTAAAAGAGGTGAGACTCCTGGTGCCTATTTTCTATGAACTTGGCAAATACGTCATTTATCACAAGCAGCATATTCCTATGGGACAATTGCTTTACAGTGTATGGTAATTCTAGCGTCTCCATGTCAAAGGGAGATAAAGCTAGAAATTGAATTTTAAGGGAAAGATACCTTTATCTACTTCCTCTCATTGCCCTCAAGCCTACCCACGCCTTTCTCCCTTCCTTTCCTAAAGCCCTCCTCTCCCCTGTCATCCTCTCTAAAGAATTCCCCTATATTAACTCCTAGTTACCACTACCTAGGATTAAAGAAAGAAAGGAAAACAGTTTACTACTCCTCAAATTGTTTCCTTTAGTTTTTAAATATAAATACCCCCTAGAATTAAGGGACAGAGACTTTCAAAGACGTTATTTTTTTGGTGTCAGTTACTGTTGAAAATAACCCTTTCCTAACTAGATAGCTGCCAGTTATCCAGATGTTATCCTTTGGTGCTTAGAAATGGGATTTTACATTTCTAATTACCCACTGACATAATTTGCCATTAAAAACGTCACTTTGCTATATATATGTATCAGTATACATACATACTGTTCTTTTTGAAAATAAGATTGTAGGGTTGCAAAATGAACTGACCGAATGTGGAATCTTGAAGAACATGAACGCCAATGAGAAGTTTTGGAAGCTGATTCAGGAGGAAACTTGTGGAACAGAAACCAAACAAAAACTCCAGAATATAAAATTTAAAAGTTTGTATTTATCCTTTTTTTCTTCTGAATTTGAATAATTTTTTTTCACTTTTTAGCAGTTAATTCTGGGAAATAGTGCTATAATCTGCCTTCCAATTAGGTTAATATTACAGGAGAACCACTTTTTAAATACTTTAAAACTATATTTTTAAAACTATATTGATTTTTAATATAATTTCTTAAATAAGCCCTGTAATATAGTGCTTATGTGTTCGAAGTTTTGTTTAGTGTACTGACATCAGTGACAGCAATAATCATCAAAAACTACAGTTCAGAGGGAGAACAAAACTACACGTTGTTTTCCCTCCGTACATTACTTGGGCTGCTTCTCTCACCAAAGAAGAAATCCATTTCACTAAAAGTGGAGCACGCACTTCTTGCTCAGAACTGCGCACAAATGCAAATTGCCTGAGTGATGAGAAACCAGGGTTCCCAAAGCCTGCTTGAAGTTTGAGAACGTGAGGTTTTCAAGTAAGGCTGCAAGGAAATATGTAAGCTAACTCTTCTTTATTGAGTCATATAACGCTAGTAACATCCCACAGCATCACTTATGCTGATGGAAGCATACTTTTCCAGCAAGTACGAGGTTGCAATCATTTGGAAATAAGTGAAACTTACACCGGCACCTCTGGGTGGCTTGTGCCTCGTTTGGATAAACTGGTTGGTTCAAATGACCTTCATGAGAACCTCATAGAGTTTGGTGGTTGAGTGCCACCTTCCCTTAGGTCTGCAGTATTCTATGATGAAACCCTCTGGATTCTTGCATAAATATTTATTAACTGCTCACCGTGCCAGGACTGGTTTAGGCAATGTAGATACATGGGGAACACGACAGGCTGATAGTTTTTCTATGTCCAAAATGCTGAGGCAAAGTATTTTGAGGTGCGCATCACCCTTTATTAACTATGCATTCACGTTAATGTCCTGCATGAATATTCTAGTCTCTCTTCTCTAACCTACTGATAAATGGACTATTTCCTGCCATATCAGTAAACAAAGGATGTAGCTCTCTCAGGGTTACTTGACATGCTTCCTCCCGGGCTTGAAGTCCTAAAAATTCCCGCTGAATAAAACATAACTCAAGTTTTAGGTTGTGAATATTTTTTTTATTTTTATTTTTTGGTTGTGAATATTTTTTAAGTTGACACTACGTTCCGGGTTTTACAGGCAGTATTATCTTTCACATTACCCCATATATGGTTGTGTGCTGTTTCCATAAAAATGTCTAAAGAAATTTTGCTCAAACTTGCATATTTCTTAAGTAATTTGTGCATTTAATCCATTTAACATGAAATTTCCAGGGAAGATTTCAACACCGTCAGTTAGAGTGACTTTTTTTTTAGAATGGAAAAATCAAGTGCAAATTTTGGAGTGGTGTGTTGAACTTGCAGCCCTCCTGAAGGGAGGGGATGGCATGCCGGCTTCTGGGAAAGCTCCTCTGAATAGACAGTTATGGAAAGGAGCCAGCGGTTTGATCCCGGTCGGGAAGCAAGGAGTGCGGGACCCAGCCTGGAGCTGGTCACTGTCGAATGCAGGCTTATGCGTGTTCACGCCTACCTGCCCATTTCTCTCTGTAAGCAGGACGTAATCCTGGTAACTCAGGGTGTACCTTTTTGAATGGACACAGAAAGCTGGGCTACCTGAACAAGGGTTTTAAATTAGAGATAGAAAGTCAAACAAAAACACCTTCCTCACTACTGAGACCGTGTATGTGTGAAGGTGAAAGATGCAAGTTGTTCTGTGTTGTGTAACAGACCAGTGTGATGAAGGGGTCCTCATTACCGCTGGGAATCTCAGTCATCGTTGGCAATCAAAGATGTCACAGTTGGGAGCTGAGGCTTAGGTGTCCACCGTGAGGGAATCTGAGCACCAGGTTGGCAGCCTGTTCATAGACACTCACAAAAGAAAAATTGTACATTTTCTAGAAAGTACAGGACTTTGATCTAAATAGGTGTCTACAAACGCTGTTTACTAAATTTTGGAATTAAAAAATAATTTATTGACGTATACTTGATTTACAATGTCCTGTTAGTTTCAGGTGTGCAGCAAAGTGATTCAATTATACATATATGTATATATCTATTATTTTTTAGATTCTTTGCCCTTCTAGGTTATTAAAAAATATTGAGTATAGTTCCCTGCACTATACAGTAGGTCCTTAGTGTTGGAATATTTAAATGGTGTATATAAAATATGTTTTTTTTTGTCTCTACCAAGATACATTTCGTTTCTCTCAGAATTTTAAGAATTAAAACGCATTGATATATTTTTTGACTTTTATACAATGATAAATTTAAAAATCTACCAGCAGTTATGTTTATAAATAATAATATTAAATACTGAAATACCAGAGTAAATCTTGAATAGTTGAAAGGACAGTAAATTTCCAGTTTTGTGCCAAAAGGAAGAACTTATTGTTCAAATGTTAAACTTGGTCTTAAATATTAAGCAGTATATGTCAATGTGAATTCATATTCTTTTCTGTTTATAAGGTAATGAAAATGTATCATATGAAATGCTACAATACAATACTACATGAGCAAATAGGGCCTTGATAATGAAATGTTCTCTTTCCAGTGTCTTCTCCTAGGAGAAGAGGAACTGGGCTATTGGTCAATGCTGACCAGAGGGAAGAGGTGAGATTTCTCTTATTGATGAAAAGTGTGTTTTCTAATACTATATTTTAATTTTCATTTGGGAATAGTTCTTTGCATGTCTACTATGTTCCAAGCTTTTTAATTACTTAGAATTAACATATTCATTTCAGAGAAGTGGTTAGTGTAATAAGCGTTTTAAAATTCTCACTGTATGCAGAATAATGTTTTGCATCACCCAAACAGTTTAATTTGATTGATGTAAAAGAAGGAAGTCATGATCCCTGACTCCAAAGAGACTGTAGTATGTCTGGGAGAAAAAACATACACTAAACGTGACTCAAGGAGAATGATGAAATCACCAAATAGAAACGCGTTTAGAGAGAAAGAAAATAAATTATTCTTATCCTTTATTATATAAAGTCAGGGTGAAAACAAACTAAGGAGGTTTCCTATAGATAATAGGTTTCAGTACAGTCTTAAAGGATTTGCTTTTCTAGAAAGGAGAGGGCTCGTCCCGTGTGTCTCTGGTGAGTTTAGGTAGTATGGTCTCTAAGTTCCCAGCTCCACTACTACCGGACCTGAGAATGGGTTTCTTCTGATAGGATGTGTGTTTTCCATCCTTCTGCCTTTGCTGTTCTGTGCATTGCCATTCCCTCCCGAGTGGCATTTTAACTGCTATTCCAGAGCTCAGATAGCATCTTCAGCAAGAAGCTAGCATGGCGCGACTTAGAAACTGAAAGACAGGAGAATCTAGGATAGAATGTGAAATATCATGAGCTGCATTTTCATACCTGTACTTCACCGGTTGGGTTTCAAAATAAGATAATTTTTTTGAGTTGGTTCATAGTGTTGGATTTTTATTTGCATACTCAGACATAGCAGCAAGGATAGAGGGACCCCTCAGGTTTGGAGTAAGACAGTCTGGGTCTGACTCCTTGCGTTGCTCCTTTACAGGCATTCTGAGCAGGTCCTAAGACCCCTGAGTGCATCTAGGAAGTGGTGATGATCATGCCTATTTCATGAGGTTACCATGAGAAGAACCTTAGGGGCAAGTGCCCGGCATAAATTCGTTTAAAGACAAAAGTGAAGAGTGTATGCTGTTTCAACTGGATTTTACTTTGTCGTGTATGGTTTTTATCAAATTCTTTTTCTGAACAACTTGTTATGCTGTGTCCTGAACCTTTTCTTCACCAGAAAATTGTGTGGGTGTCTGTGGTACCCAAAGCCGTTGGTGGAGGGCAGGTGTTTCGGTTTGTCTCTTGTCCCTGCGGTGCGCTGGTGGGCCAGCGCACCGGTCTCTGGGCCCTCCTAGAGGAGCCCGGTGGGCCGGGCCTTCGCACCCGGGTGTCAGGAGCACAGCCTTTTCCATTGCTAGACAGGGCAGGATTTGGGGACCGCTCTGTCAGACGGTTGGAGACGGCTGAAAGTTTAATTTGCAGCCAACATTCATCTTCTGCCCTGCATTCTCTGGAAAGAAGACAAGATGCTTTCATGACTGCAGACTCAGAACTTCCATTTAACACTTTTCAATCAAGATAAACCTTACATATTAGACTAGGAAGGGTGGTTTTCTCAAATAATGTTAGAAATGTGGAGCTTTTGAAAAAATATCATGATCCACCTGAAAGTAAGGCTTTATTGTCTCTGCAGAAATGAAGAAATTAAAAGTGTTTTTGATGTTAATGATTTCTGGTCACCCCTCTGCATTCAAAGAAGAAATGAATGCAGTTTCTTTGTCCACATGTACATGCATGTGTATAGAAGTATTTATGCTGGCAACAGTGGGAAAGGTTTTGGTAGGCAACTTATAAGATTTCGTGGAAGTTTCAAGACAAGGATGGAAATGCCCTTTAAAAAATCCCCCCAGGAAAAAAAAAACTGGGCTGGATGGTAAGGCTCTAGAAACTTCCACACAGGAAAGACTCAAACAGGTGACCTGAGCCTGGGAAGACATGTTTAAGGAAGCATAAGTGGCCTCATACACTTGGGGTTCTCATGCAGATTTCATATTCAATTCATATTCCAATGAGCATATTTCATATGTATTTCATATTTATCTTAAGTAGCTTCAGAGACCATACTAGGACCAGTGGGAAGTAATTACAAAGAAGTAAATTCCAGTTCAATATAAGAGGAATTTTTTTAATGACTAAAGGTGTATCCTTGGTCCAGGCTGACCTTTGGTAATTTGGAAGTGTGGAAGCCTGAAGCGGACACTACCATCCCCTTTTCTCCCTAACTAACCCCCTTCACCCTGCCCACCCTGGAATTTCAGGTTTGAGATGGAGTTTCACCTAAGTGGATGCTAGGTGAATCCACCTCAGTGGATGTTTCTTCCAATTCAAAGTGTATAATCATCTAAATACAGAGAAAAAACAACTAGAAAAATAAAAACACACAATGTGGAAAACAAACACACTAAACAGAAAACCCCTGTACAGAAGACTGCATATATACACTAGTTCATAAACCAGAAACCATGATATACATGTAAGTGCTTGTTAATGTGTGATCCTACAATTAGAGTTTTCCATTTTATAGCTTTCTAGGAGATGGTAAGACTTTACATATATATATAAAAAAATAGCTGAATTTCAATAAGACTTATAGGCTTCAATCTGTGATATTTACAGTGCTATGGGAAAAGGCTTTAGAGAATGAACTAAAAATAAAAAGTATCCTACATATAATAGTATAATAAGGAGCAAAATGGTTCTTATGTTTTTTAATTAATTAATTTTTAAAATTTAATTATTTTTTATACAGCAGGTACTCATTAGTTATCTATTTTATACATATTAGTGTACATATGTCAATCCCAATCTCCCAATTTTCATCACACAACCACCACCCCCTTTCCCCCCTTGGTGACCATACATTTGTTCTCTACATCTGTGTCTCTATTTCTGCCTTGCAAACTGGTTCTCCTGTACCATTTTTCTAGATTCCACATATATGTGTTAATATACGATATTTGTTTTTCTCTTTCTGACTTACTTCACTCTGTATGACAGTCTCTAGATGCATCCATGTCTCTACAAATGACCCAATTTCGTTCCTTTTTATGGCTGAGTAATATTCCACTGTATATATGTACCACATCTTTTTTATCCATTCATCTGTCAATGGGCATTTAGCTTGCTTCCATGACCTGGCTATTGTAAATAGTGCTGCAATGAACAATGGGGTGCATGTGTGTTTTTGAATTATGTTTTTCTCTGGGTGTATCTCCAGTAGTGGGATTGCTGGGTCATATGGTAACTCTAGTTTTACTTTTCTAAGGAACCTCCATACTGTTCTCCATAGTGGCTGTATCAATTTACATTCCCACCAACAGTGCAAGAGGGTTCTCTTTTCTCCACACCCTCTCCAGTATTTGTTGTTTGTAGATTTTCTGATGATGCCCATTCTAACTGGTGTGAGGTGATGTCTCATTGTAGTTTTGATTTGCATTTCTCTAATAATTAGTGATGTTGAGCATCTTTTCATGTGCCTCTTGGCCATCTGTATGTCTTCTTTGGAGAGATGTCTATTTAGGTCTTCTGCCCATTTTTGGATTGAGTTGTTGTTTTTTTAATATTGAGCTGCATGATATATTTTGGAGATCAATACTTTGTCCGTTGATTCATTTGCAAATATTTTCTCCCATCCTGAGGGTTGTCTTTTCATCTTGTTTGTAGTTTCCTTTGCTGTGCAAAAGCTTTTAAGTTTCATTAGGTCCCATTTGTTTATTTTTGTTTTTATTTCCATTATTCTAGGATGTGGCTCAAAAAAGATCTTGCTGTGATTTATGTCAAAGAGTGTTCTTCCTATGTTTTCCTCTAAGAGTTTTATAGTGTCTGGTCTTACATTTAGGTCTTTAATCCATTGTGAGTTTATTTTTGTATATGGTGTTAGGGAGTGTTCTAATAAAATAAATAAAATAAAATAAAAAATTTTTATTTATAATAAATAAATAAAATAATAAAAAAATAAAGTAAAATAAATAAAATAAAACTGTCCACTTTTCCCAACACCACTTATTGAAGAGACTGTCTTTTCTCCATTGTATATCCTTGCCTCCTTTGTCATAGATTAGTTGACCATAGATGCATGGGTTTATCTTTGGGCTTTCTATCCTGTTCCATTGATCTATAGTTCTGTTTTTGTGCCAGTACCACACTGTCTTGATTGCTGTAGCTTTGTAGTATAGTCTAAAGTCAGCAAGCCTGTTTCCTCCAGCTCCCTTTTTTCCCCTCAAGATTACTTTGGCTATTCGGGGTCTTTTGTATCTCCATACAAATTTTAAGATTTTTTTGTTCTAGTTTGTAAAAAATGCCATTGGTAATTTGATAGGGATTGCATTGAACCTATAGATTGCTTTGGGTAGTATAGTCATTTTCACAATATTGATTCTTCCAATCCAAGAACATGGTATGTCTCTCCATCTGTTTGTGTCTTCTTTGATTTCTTTCATCAGTGTCTTATAGTTTTCTGAGTACAGGTCTTTTACCACCTTATGCAGGTTTATTCCTAGGTATTTTATTCTTTTTGTTGCAATGGTGAATGGGATTATTTCCTTAATTTCTCATTCTGATCTCTTGTTGTTAGTGTATAGGAATGCAAGAGATTTCTGTGCATTAATTTTGTATCCTGCAACTTTACCAAATTCACTGATTAGCTGTAGTCGTTTTCTGGTGGCATCTTTAGGATTCTCTATGTATAGTATCATGTCATCTGCAAACAGTGACAGTTTTACTTCTTCTTTTCCAGTTTGTGTTCCTTTTATTTCTTTTTCTTCTCTGATCGCCATGGTTAAGACCTCCAAATCTATGTTGAATAATAGTGGTAAGAGTGGACATCCTTGTCTTATTCCTCACCTTAGAGGAAATGCTTTCAGTTTTTCACCATTGAGAATGATGTTTGCTGTGGGTTTGTCATATATGGCCTTTATTATGTTGAGGTAGGTTCCATCTATGCCCACTTTCTGGAGAGTTTTTTATCATAAATGGATGTTGAATTTTGTCAGAAGCTTTTTCTGCATCTATTGAGACGATCATATGGGTTTTTGTTTTGTTTGTTTTATTTTGTTTTTTTGATCATATGGTTTTTATTCTTAATTTGTTAATATGGTGTATCACACTGATTGATTTGCATATATTGAAGAATCCTTGCCTTCCTGGGATAAATCCCACTTGATCATGGTGTGTGATCCTTTTAATGTGTTGTTGGATTCTGTTTGCTAGTATTTTGTTGAGGATTTTGGCATCTATATTCATCAGTGATATTGGTCATTAATTTTCTTTTTTTTGTAGTATCTTTGTCTAGTTTTGGTATCAGGGTGATGGTGACCTCATAGAATGAGTTTGGGAGTGTTCCTTCCTCTGCAACTTTTTGGAAGAGTTTGAGAAGGATGGGTGTTAGCTCTTCTCTAAATGTTTGATAGAATTCACCTGTGAAGCCACATGGTCCTGGACTTTTGTTTGTTGGAAGATTTTTAATCATAGTTTCAATTTCATTACTTGTGATTGATCTGTTCATATTTTCTATTTCTTCCTGGTTCAGTGTTAGAAGGTTATACCTTTCTAAGAATTTGTCCATTTCTTCCAGGTTGTCCATTTTATTGGCATAGAGTTGCTTGTAGTAGTCTCTAATGATGCTTTGTATTTCTGTGATGTCTTGTAATTTCTCCTTTTTCATTTCTAATTTTATTGATTTGGGTCTTCTCCTTTTTCTAGATGAGGCTGGCTAAAGGTTTATTAGTTTTGTTTATCTTCTCAAAGAACCAGCTTTTAGTTTTATTGATCTTTGCTATTGTTTCTATTTCATTTATTTCTGCTCTGATGTTTATGATTTCTTTCCTTCTACTAACTTTGGGTTTTGTTTTTTCTTCTTTCTATAATTCCTTTAGGTGTAAGGTTAGATTTTTTATTTTGAGATTTTTCTTGTTTCTTGATGTAGGATTGTATTGCTATAAACTTCCCTCTTAGAACTGTTCTTGCTGCATCCATAGGTTTTGGATCATCGTGTTTTGTTGTCATTTGTCTCTAGGTATTTTCTGATTTCCTCAGTGATCTCTTGGTTATTTAGTAATGTATTGTTTAGCCTCCATGTGTTTGTATTTTTTACAGATTTTTTTACTGTAATTGATACCTAGTCTCATAGCTAGGTTGTGGTCAGAAAAGACGCTTGATATGATTTCAATTTTCTTAAATTTACTGAGGCTTGATTTGTGACCCAAGATGTGATCTATCTTTGAGAGTGGTCCATGTGCACTTGAGAAGAAAGTGTAATCTGCTGTTTTTGGATGGAATGTCTTATAAATGTCAATTAACCTATCTAGTCTATTGAGTCATTTAAATCTTGTGTATCCTTAGTAATTTTCTGTCTAGATGATCTGTCCATTGGTGTAAGTGAGGTGTTAAATTTCCCCACTATTATTGTGTTACCATTGATTCCCTCTTTTATAGCTGTTAGCATTTGCTTATGTATTGAGGTACTCCTATGTTGGGTGCATATATGTTTATAATTGTTATAT
Organism: Aethalodelphis obliquidens; assembly: GCF_003676395.1. Classification (NCBI taxonomy): domain Eukaryota; kingdom Metazoa; phylum Chordata; class Mammalia; order Artiodactyla; family Delphinidae; genus Aethalodelphis; species Aethalodelphis obliquidens. The sequence goes on from NW_020837947.1 coordinate 2,898,788, forward strand.
CTTCTTCTTGGATTGATCCCTTGATGATTATGTAGTGTCCTTCCTTGTGTCTTGTAATATTCGTTTCGTTTTTTTCTTATGTATTTTTTTTTTTTGGCTGCATTGGGTCTTTGTTGCTGCATGCAGGCTTTTCTCTAGTTGTGGTGACTGGGGGCCACTCTTTATTGCAGTGTGCGTGCTTCTCATTGCGGTGGCTTCTGTTGTTGTGGAACACGGGTTCTAGGCATGTGGGCTTCAGTAGTTGTGGCCTGAGGGCTCTAGAGCGCAGGCTCAGTAGTTGTGGCACACGGGCTTAGCTGCTCCGCGGCATGTGGGATCCTCCTGGACCAGGGCTCAAACCCATGTCCCCTGCATTGACAGGCGGATTCTTAACCACTGTGCCACCAGGGAAGCCCCACTTTCTTTATTTTATTTATTTATTTATTTTGTGGTATGCGGGCCTCTCACTGTTGGGGCCTCTCCCGTTGTGGAGCACAGGCTCCAAACACGCAGGCTCAGCGGCCATGGCTCACGGGCCCAGCTGCTCCGCGGCATGTGGGATCTTCCCAGACCGGGGCACGAACCTGTGTCCCCTGCACCAGCAGGCGGACTCTCAACCACTGCACCACCAGGGAAGCCCACATTCTTTATTTTAAAGTCTACTTTATCCGATATGAGTGTTGCTACTTCAGCTTTCTTTTGATTTCCATTTGCATGGAATATCTTTTTCCATCCCCTCACTTTCAATCTATATGTGTCCGTGGGTCTCTTGTAGACAGCATATGCATGGGTCTTGTGTTTGTATCCATTCAGCGAGCCTGTGTCTTTTGGTTGGAGCATTTAATCCTTTCACATTTAAGGTAATTATCAATATGTACGTTCCTATTACCATTTTCTTAATTTTTTGGGGTTTGTTTTTGCAGGTCATTTTCTTCTCTTGTGTTTCTCACTTAGAGAAGTTCCTTTAGCATTTGTTGTAGAGCTGGTTCGGTGGTGCTGAATTCTCTTAGCTTTTGCTTGTCTGTAAAGCTTTTGATTTCTCTGTTGAATCTGAATGAGATCCTTGCTGGGTAGAGTAATCTTGGCTGTAGGTTCTTCCCTTTCATCACTTTAAATATATTGTGCCACTCCCTTCTGGCTTGTAGAGTTTCTGCTGAGAGATCAGCTGTTAACCTCATGGGAGTTCCCTTGTATGTTATTTGTCATTTTTCCCTTGTTGCTTTTAATAATTTTTCTTTGTCTTTAATTTTTGTCAGTTTGATTACTATGTGTCTCAACATGTTTTTCATTGGGTTTATCCTGCCTGGGACTCTCTGTGCTTCCTGGACTTGGGTGGCTATTTCCTTTCCCATGTTAGGGAAGTTTTTGACTATAATCTCTTCAAATATTTTCTCAGTTCCTTTCTCTCTCTCTTCTCCTTCTGGGACCCCTATAATGTGAATGTTGTTGTGTTTAATGTTGTCCCAGAGGTCTCTTAGGCTGTTTTCATTTCTTTTCATTCTTTTTTCTTTATTCTGTTCCATGGCAGTGAATTCCACCATTCTGTCTTCCAGGTCACTTATCCGTTCTTCTGCCTCAGTTATTCTGCTATTGATTCCTTCCAGTGTATTTTTCATTTCAGTTATTGTATTGTTCATCTCTGTTTGTTTGTTTTCTTTAATTCTTCTGCATCTTTGTTAAACATTTCTTGCATCTTCTCGATCTTTGCCTCCATTCTTTTTTCGAGGTCTTGGATCATCTTCACTATCATTCTTCTGAATTCTTTTTCTGGAAGGTTGCCTATCTCCACTTCATTTAGTTGTTTTTCTGGGGTTTTATCTTGTTCCTTCATCTGGTACATAGTCCTCTGCTTCTTCATTTTGTCTGTCTTTCTGTGAATGTGGTTTTTGTTCCACAGGCTGCAAAATTGTGGTTCTTCTTGCTTCTGCTGTCTGCCCTCTGGTGGATAAGTCTATCTAAGAGGCTTGTCAGTTCTTATCTTATGTTAAAGCAATAAGATATGGTCTAGGAAAATGACTACAGTAATAACACTACATATTTATTAATGTGATATTTCAAGCATTGTGCATGGATTATCCCAATCAGACCTGCACAAATCCTGTGAAATGGTATACCTACTATTTTTTAGTAAACCCATTTTGCGGATGAGGAAATGGAAACTTAGGACAATTGATAACTCACTTGCCCAGGATAACCAGTTAGCACAGCATGGACCCTGTGTCCACGGACCCAAATCTAGCCTGTCTCCAAAGCCCATAGATGTAGCCACACTGTTGTATCACTGTTGTACTGTTCTAGGATAGAACACGAAATTACTCGATGATGTACAACAAATGCACAGAGAAGGAGCTTATGACCAGTGAGCATTAGTCCACCGACTTCATTATTAATGTTAGTTAATAAAATGATATAAAGTACATTACAAGAAAAGACAGCTACAGACCAATATCTCTCATGACATAGATGCAAAAATTCTCAACATATTAGCAAATCAAATCCAAAAAAGTATAAAAAGAATTGTACACTTTGACCAAGTGGGATTTATCCCAAGTAGGCAAGGCTGGTTCAACATTTGAAAATCAATGCATGTAATTCATTAGATCAACAGACTAAAAAGAAAAATCACATGATCATGTGATCAGTATCCTGCAATTTTGTATCCTACAATTTTGCAATTTTGCTATATCCTGATTTTCCAGGAACAGTAGATGCAAAAAAAGCATTTGACAAAATCCTATGCCCATTCATGATAAAAACTCTCAGTAAACTAGAATTAGAAGAGAATTTCCTGAACAAAATAAAGACTGTCTACAAAAATCTACAGCTAAGATCATAGTTAGTGGTGAAAACTCAAAACTTTCCCTGTGAGATCAGGTACAAGGCAAGGATGTCCTCTCCCACAACTGCATTTCAACATCATACTAGAAGTTTGTTTATGCAATTAGACAAGAAAAAGGAAATAAAAGGTATACAGATTGATGAGGAAGACATAACTCTGTCTTTGTTCACAGATGACATGATTGTCTATTTAGAAAATCTGAAAGAATGAGCAAACAAACAAACAAAACACCTGGAACTAATCAGCAGTTATAGCAAAACTGCAGGATACAAGGTTAATATACAAGTCAGTTGCCTTACTATATACCAGCAATGAACATGTGGTATTCGAAATTAAAAACACTATAGCATTTACATTTGCACCACGCAAAATGAAATACTTAGGTATAACTTTAGCACAATAGGGACAAGATCTATATGAGGGAAAGTACAAAGTTCTCATGAACAAAATCAAAGAACAATAAATGGAGAGATATTTCATGTTCACGGGTAGTAAGACTCAGTATTGTCAAGATATCAGTTCTTCCCAACTTGATCTATAGATTTAGTGCAATCCCAATCAAAACCTCAGCAAGTTGTTTTGTTGATATCAACAAACTGGTTCTGAAGTTTATATAGAAAGTAAAAGACCAGAATAGTCAATACAATATTGAAGCAGAAGAACACAGTTGGAGGTTTGACACTACCCTATGAAGCTACAGTAGTCAAGGCGGTGTGGTATTGGTGGAAGAATAGACAAATAGATGAATGGAATGGAATAGAGAGCCCAGAGACAGACACATAAATCTAGCTAACTGCTCTTCAGCAAAGGGATAAAGGCAATGCAGATAAGCAAAGATAGCCTTTTCAATGTTCATGCTATAACAATTGCAACATGCAACAAAGTGAACTTGGACATAGGCATTACACTTTTCACAAAAATTAACTTAAAATGGATCATAGACCTAAATGTAAAAGGCAAAACTGTAAAACTCCTAGAAGATAACATAGGAGAAAACCTAGGTGACCTTGGTATGGTGATGACTTTTTAGATGCAACATCAAAGGCACAATCCAGGAAATCACTAATTAATAAGCTTGGCTTCACTAAAATTTAAAACTTCTGCTCTGTGAAAGGCAATGTCAAGAGAACGAGAGGGCAAGCCACAAGACTAGGAGAATATATTCGCAAAAGACAACATCTACTAAAGGAGTGTTATACAAAAACATATAAAGAACTCTTAAAGCTCAACAATAAGAAAACAAACAACTGCCTTTTAAAAACGGGCTAAAGACTGTAGTAGACTCCTCACCAAAGAAGATATACAGGTGGGAAATAAACATGTGAAGAGATGCTCCACGTCATATATCGTCAAGGAATTGCAAATTAAAACAATAATGAGATATCACTACACACTTATTAGAATAGCCAAAATCTGGAACGCTGATAACACCAAATGCCGGTGAGGATGCAGAGCAACAGGAACTCTCATTCATCACTGGTGGGAATGCAAATTGTACAGCTACTTTGGAAGACAGTTTGGTGGGTTCTTACAAAACTATACATGCTCTTACCATACGACCCAGCAATCACACTCCTTGTTATTTACCCAAAGGAGTTGAAAACTATGTCCACACAAAAATCTGCACATGGATGTTTATAGCAGCTTTATTCATAATTGCCAAAACTTGGAAGCATGTCCATCAGTAGGTGATGGATAAACAAACTGTGGTACCTGCAGGCAAAGGAATATTATTCAACACCAAAAAAATAGAGCTGTCAAGCCATGAAAAGACATAGAGGAAACTTAAATGCATATTACCAAGTGAAAGAAGCCAATCTGTAAGTGTACATACTGTATGATTCCAACTGTATGACATTGTGGAAAAGGCAAAACTAGGGAGACCGTGAAAAGATCAGTGGTTGCCAGGGGTTAGGGGTCGGGAGAGATGGATAGGTGGAGCACAGAGGATTTTTAAGGCAGTGAAAATACTCCGTATGATATTATAATGTTGAATGTATGTCATTATACATTTGTTCAAACCCATAAACCACCAAGAGTGAACCCTAATGTAAACGACAGACTTTGCGTTGAAGTAGGTTCATCCGTGGTAACAAATATAGGTCCCTGGTGAGTGATGTTGATAAACAACGAGGCTGTACCAAATCTGTACCTTCCCCTCAATCGTGTTGTGAACCTAAACACGCTCTAAAAAATAAAGCCTTCATTAGAAACAAAACAAAGCTATAAACCGTAGAACACAACATTTATTTGTATGCTGAAAATAAGAAGGCTTCTTTCTACATTTCCCAATTTAGAAAAATGATAGAAAGTGACTCTCAAGCCCGAAAGTCCATTTCTGATCACTGCTTTTGGCAACGTGTAAGTATTTTCCCCTGGAGCCTTTCTGCACAAGGACCCTTCAGGTGAATTTGAAGCCTGGTGGGTGCAGCTCGCACGGAGCTGTGAGAAAGCCTCCCGGCCTTTCATCTGGCCCGTGGGTCTCTGCCGGCCTCGAGCTCCTGTTTGGTTTGCCTGAACCCCGGCAAATATATCTCCGACTCAATATTGTTGCTCCAGAGCTGACCTAAGGAGGAGACTGTTCACAGAAAGGCGAGAAAAAAACAAAGCTGAAATGAGGCAAGACCCCTCTTAACATGAAAAGGAGAAGCGCCACTTGAAATTAAATTCAAAATGAGTTTAAGGTGGTCCCTCTAACAGTTTGTCAACAGAGAGGATAAATGAGTGTGAACAAGCCAGGCTTTAGAAGAATGACAGGGAGGAAATTAAAGAAACAGAAAATAAGAGTGGGATGTGGCCAGCCCGCATAATTCATGCTCGTATCTGTGGCCTGCAGTGTGGGCAGTTGTACCATTTTTGCCTGTGTAGTTTCATGTTTTCTTTCTAAGACCACATTGCACTGGGTTGTGGTTTCTATGGGCGAAGTGATCCAAGCGGACCTGTGAGCATGGTCGCCGGTATGAGGGGCCGGGCGATGTTTAACCAGTAAGCCTCACAGAAATCCCCGAAGGGATGCCCTTGAGATGCTGAAACCAGGTCACGTGGGTGGCAAGCAGCTTGGCCCACGTGGCCATAGGTCTCCTTTGAGAGGCCTTGTGTCACCTCCCGGAAACCCAGACACCAAGCAGTCTTGCTTTTCATAGACACGACAATTGTACTTTCTGCTGCTTGGGGGCAGCTCGGAAGGCCTGGGATGAGGCCGCCTGTCATGTTGGTGGAAGTTGGGCCCCTCCGCCAGCTGCTCAGTGCCTGCATTCTGACACCTAGCCCTTGACCACGTGGGTGGACTGGCTTGGCCGGGAGTGATGTAATGTACTTGTGTGCGCAGAGGTGGGAGTATGAGCAAATCTGCTCCTTTTTATATTTGTTGGGATGGATCCCGCACCCCCATCAGAAAGCAGCGCACCCGACCCCACACCTACACGGCGTCAGTAGTTTCCAAGAGCGGTCCTGACCAGAGCAACCCCAGCGGACTTTTAGAAATGCAGATTCTCAGGCGCAGAGCACACTCACTGAATCGGAAACTCTGGGCTGGGGCCAGCAGTCTGCTTTAACAAGCCCCCCTGGTGATTCTGATGCAGGCTCGAGTGTGAGAACCAGGGCCCCGGCCAGCACCCTGCTCGGGGGGTTAACTGTCCCATTTGATTGTAGGAACGGGGTCCACTTCTGGATTTGCCAGTGGGCGCCTGCTTGCCTTTAGGCAATGCGCACCAGGGCTTGCCTCTGAAGGTGGGTCTTTTCCATTTTGCCCACCAGCCCCAGGGGTGGGGGGGCTCTCGCTGCTGCTCCCGCCCCATGCCTTTGCTGTAGGACACCTGCACTCCAATCAGCCGTCAGGTGGCCGGGCTCTGAGGTGTTTCCTTACTGATGGCAGCGGACTTGGCCTGTCCAGTTACCCGGCGACCAGTGGAGCGCATCGTGAGAAATTCATTGCTGGTTAAGCCGTTGCCCGCTGTGCTAACGCCGCCGACCCTGATTCATTAGCACGAGTCTGAGCCCTGGGGGCTGCAGGGCTGAGCCTGCGAGGTGGTCTCCTGCCGGGAGGAGCAGGGAGAGGAGGAGACTTCCCTGGGATGTGAACAAGTGTGTGTGGGAATCCCGGCTCCGCACTCCCTAGAATACAGGTCCCGGGCCCTCCCAGCACAGGGCGGTGACCAAAACTGGTTCCCAGAGGGGTTTGCATGTGCTTCCAGATCACATGAATTGCACACACCCTGAATCCTCTGCAGGCCTTCGACTTTAGTCTCACACCCTGTTATTACTGATAACAGCTGCCGACAGCCCTCCCACGTTCTACCCAGGATTCCACGCGCTTTTAGGGTACCCGGTGGGCTTTCAGCTCTTCCTCTGCTCAGTTAAGTGAGATCCGTCGTTTTGTCTCCACAGCACGAGACGTAGAACTGGCACCGGCCAGGCTCTGTGTAAACGCTGTCCCGGGAGAGGAGAGGAGAATTAGCTGGAGAGAAAGCATGGGGAGGGAAGGAGAGGGGAAAGTAGAGAACGTAACACAAGATGCAGAGCAACGTGGCAGCGTTTCAGCCGTCTCTGCTGTGCGGCAAAGTGCCCCCAAGCCCAGTGGCTTCAAACAACACTGGACTGTTTCCAAGCGCTGTTTGGGGCTCAAGTGGAGGATTCTTTCATCGGTCTCCTCAAGGCTCAATCACGTGGCTGCCTCCAGCTGGGAGCTGGGTTGACTCTATTACATCTGAGATGGCTTTAGGCTTCTTTCTCTCTGTCTCTGTCTCTCTTTTTGTGCCTTTCTCTCTCTCTCTGTTATTTTCTCTCTCTCTGTTTCTCTCTCTGCCTCTCTCTCCCTCTGTCTTTCTCTGCCCACCCTCTCTCTCTCTCTCTCTCTCTCTCTCTCTGGCAGGGCATCCATGTTTCCTAAATGGTGCCTGTCTTCTAAGAAAGAGGCAGCTGAAACTGGCTGTGCTCTTCAGGCCTGGGTTTGGAAGTCTCAGAATTTCACTCTGTCATGTTCTGTGAATCAGGAAGTCACAGGGCTGCCCAGGTGCAGAGGAGGGAAATCCATCCAACCTCTTGATGGAAGCAGCCACCTGTCTGTGCAACGATGGAGAAGTTGGGGCTGCCTCTGGAGACCAGCTCCCAGGGCTGCCAGCCTGCTCCTGTGAACTCCCGGCCGAAACCCTCCCATGGCTTCACGTGTCGTAAAAGCCGAGGTCCTGCCTCGTCTGCAAGCTGACTTGTTTATTTGCTTCTTGTCTGCTGTCTGTCTTTCTTCACCTGGATGCAGGTTCCTCGTGGGCAGGCATTTCTATCCATCTGTTGCCTGCTGTCCTTAATGCCCAGCGTGGTGCTGGGCACGTAGGAAGAATTCAACAAATGTTTGTTGAATGAGTAAAAAAAAGTGCACATTCGAGTAAATCCAGACAAATGTTTTTATCTAATTGCCAGATTGTATTTTTTTTTCTTGTGAGTGGCAATACTTTATTTTGGTGTAAAGACAGGAAGCTGGAAAACACACTGTATTTAAAGCTTTCTTGGTTCCCCTTCACACTGTGGAAACCCCTCCCCCCAGAGCTAATCTGTCCAAACTCAAATACTTAAAAATTACAGCAGCAAAACAAAAGCGTAGAAAACGTAAAACTAGATGGAGAAGGTAGCCGGGCCAGTAGTGTCACTTGGTGTGGACGACTGAGGTGCTGAACAGGAGCTTCTGTTTCTGTTTTTTTCTTTTCTTTCCTCCTTTCTCTGCAGAGAGGGCATCTGAAGTGGCTGGCGCATCCAGTCGACAGTATCATAGATACCTCTCTCACTTTCGCTCACCTGCGAGTTCAGCATCTGTGAACTGGCTCTGCAGCCTTCTCTGGTCTCTAAGGAAACCCTAGAGATACTCTCAGGTGACATTGAGAGCAGATTGTATTTTATAAGCATGCCCTGAAGGATGCTGTATAAGACAATACCCCGTGGGACTTCCCTGGTGGTCCAGTGGTTAGGACTCTGCCCTTCCCCTGCAGGGGGCACAGGTTCTATCCCCGGTCAGGGAACTAAGATCGCACATGCCGCTCAAAAAAAAAGACAAGGCCCTTAACTTCTGGTTGTTGTGACATATGTGAGACAGAAAATATCATCCTGAGTCTGGCTGGGTTGAGGTTTTGAAGAAAACGTGTAACTGAGCTGAGAGCCCAGCATGACTGGAGGGGGGTCCCAGGTACCCTGGCTACCGCAGTGCGCAGAACTCAACCTGCACGGGACAGTGGGGCATCGCCTGTGCCGTCATCCACAGCGAACAATGACACAACACCCAGGCCCGTGGGTGCTGGAAGGCAGCACCGTGTGGGACCAGACTGGGCCTGTTGCCTCCCAGGATTTATCAGAGAAGCTTCTCTTCCTGTTAAACTAGTGCTCAATCTTAGAGTGATGGCTCTCGCCTTCCCTGGTATCTTGTTAATTTGTGAATTCTTATCAAGGGAATCTTTTCTTCTCCTTTTTCTGGTTGGTAAACAAAAACGTGCCAGTTTTAAGATGAAAATATGTTAATATCATATAGCAATAAAGTAGCTTTAGCTCTCCAGGGGATCTCCAGAGCTGAGTTCTTTCCTTCCGTTGCCTTTGTTTTGGGGGGAGTGGTAGTTAAGCCACTCAGCTGAGAACCTGAGTTGAGTCTATTCACAGAGTACGATAAATGGCAAACACCAGGTTCTAATTCTCGAAGCTTCGTCCGTGACATTTTGTTCAACATTAGGGCCCTTACATTTGGGAGGACCCTTAGTTTTTACACTACAGGGAAGATACCTGCTGATGTTTTCAGACAGGATGGAGGTAACAACAAGTGATAGTAATAGTGTGTCTAGGATGATAGTAATAAGGAATTCTTTTTGCTTCTAAAACACCAAGGATGTCAGAAACACGTGAGAGATTCTTTTAGAAGACCTTTATCTGGCCATTCTCCACTTCTTTTTTTTTTTTCACTTCTTTTAAATTGTCATTTTTACCTGTCTTTCACAATTTTGAAGCCTTTATAGTTTAGCGGTGAAGTTTTGTCAATCCACTCGGTTAGAGCCCACACTCGCTCTTAGTGGATAATGTTGAAATCTGCATTTTCCTTAAATGTAAATGGAAAAAAATATTTGTTGTTGATTTATCAGGAATAATAAAACTTCTCTAACTTCAAAAATGAAAAGACAAAATGATTACCATTATGTTAAATATAGTCTAATTTGATTTGACCCAGTTTTAATGAATCTGAAATTGCAAAGTATATTAGTTCAACTTTTCTAATGATAAGTTATTTTTCTTGACAGTCTGTCTGTCCATCCTTATTTTGACCAGAGGGCTGTGCCGAAAGCATATCTAGATATTCTAAGAAGCAGTAAAAGAATACGGCTTTTGGATACTTAGTTCTATGTTTTACAAATATTGTTCATCGCTAATATTCACATAAAAGAACTTCAAGAACCAGAGATAATTTTCCTCTAAAAATGACGCGAAATAACAGTACATTTGGGGCATCTTATTATGTGCAGGCGTTTGTTACATGTGGAGAAACCAGACAGATATAAAGACTACATTTATTTGAGAGGGGGAAAAGTTATGTCAACTACCAAATACCAAATAGACATGCGACAATATGTTTTTAACTCCAGAAATATTGAAATACATGATAATATCTCCAAATAAGAAGTGTTTTATTTTTGTGAAATGCTTTTGTGCAATGAGGTGTCTCTTCTTCAGAGCTCACCGGCTGTTGGAATTGAGGATTTACTGTTCTTTACAGACCCTGATGTCTCCCCCAGCATCAGCACGGGAGCTATCTCAGCAGCCCCCTCCCTGGGTAAGTGACAGAAGACGCCTCAGTGCGGCCTGGAAATCTTAAGGTTATTTATCCACTTGATAACCAAACCAGGACCGAGTGTGGTGAAAAGCGGTCTTCCTCCCCAAGACGTTCACTGCACAATCTCTAAGTTTGTGGGCTTGATAATTACGCTGTCCCTGTGACGGCCTTTTCTCTGTGGAGATGAAGCTGGCTGTGTATTACTGTTTGTGTGCTTTGTCCTTCATTTTATCAGCATCCTTCATCTGTACTTTAATACTCACCCTAAACGGTTCTTCATTAAACGTGGAAGGAACACTTTAGAATGATTTTTGCAGATGCTGCTAAGAGGTAAAAATACAGAGCCCTTTCTGCAGCTCCCGTAATTGGACTTGTAAAGAATCTTGGAGTTCCAGGGTCCCCCAGGGTTTGGACAACCCCCTAGAATAGACAGAAGGGGGGTGTGATAGGGTTTTTTTCCCCCGTTTTTCTTGCAGTTTCAGCAGGCAAATCACCCGCTGCAAAGAGTTTCCTCCCTTTTCACGTTGTAAAATAAAAGGTGGAGAGACTGACTGGCTTTTACAAGATAGAGGTGGTGTTGGCGTGAAAAATAAAGTTCCCTGAGAAGAGGCTGCACGCTGTCCCTTCTAGGACGAGGTGTGGACGCTGTGAGCCGCTTCCCGGTGCCTGAGCCCGAGGGGCTGAGTCGTGGGTGCTCAGGCCATAAACAGCCTCCAGGGCACTTACAGCATCTGCATTTTGTGGGCGTCGCAGAGCGCACCGGCGTTCTCACCCCGTCTGTGCTTTGTGTCTGAGTCTCCCTTTGAACATTTGCCGTGGCTTGTAAACACTGCCATTTATTCACTTCCGGTTTCAAGTCGATGCCATTTTGCCAAATGCGCTTGCGGTCTGTCCGTTCCTAAAAAAATCTTCATTTTTGTTCACCAGACTCGGCTTTTCTTGCTGGTTTTAGGCCCCCCCTGAGAGTGGGCGCTTCCGCTGATGACGAGGGCGAGGATGGAGACCCCTTGAGACCTCACATTCAACCCCAAAGCCCCAAGTTAGAGTGCTCTCCAACCAGCCTCAAACGCAGTTTTCTTCGTTGTTGACTCATCAGGGCTGAGTCAGGGCAGAGGAGGTAGACCCGGTGTCCCCGCCCGTCATATACAGGGCATCTGAGAAAACGCATTGTTTCAGGGTTTGTTCCTGAGAGAAACCCACCTCCCTACATGGGCTGCTTCCTGGAGGATTCCTCCTTCTTCTGTAGTTCGTGCTTCATCGATTTCTTCATTGTGTGAGGTGAGCAGAAATAGGTCTAAAGATGATTCTGAGCTGCAGTAGGAAGCTGCCTCTACTTCATGTCACCCCGTTGGCCGTCTGCTCCTGGCTCTTTCTGCCTGGCCACACGGGCCTCCTGTTCTCTCAGCACAGCAGACGTCCTCTTACCCCAGGGCCTTTGCACTGAAGTTCCCTTTTCCAGGAATGACTTCCCGCAGACTTCCCCACGATACTCCCTCACTTCCTTCTGGTCTTTACGCAAAGGGCCGCACCAAGGAAACCATGTGATGTTTCCTCACTGCCTCCACGCCCTGCCCGTATTTAAATCACCTTCGCCTGCCTTGGTTTCCCTTCTCAGCACTTAACCACCATCCAACATAATACATGCTTCATTTATTTATTTTCCTTAGTGTTTTTCTCTACCGTCTACCCTCGAGCATCTTTCTCACTCTGTTACATAGTGTTTTCTGTAATCCCCAGTGTCTTACAAAAGTGCCTGGCATTCAAGAAATACTTGATGAATAAATGAAAAGATTCGGGAATTTTCTAAAAACTGTTATTTTCCTTGGCAATACTTATCATTTTGTTTCATTACACGCAGTCTCTGAACCATAGCCTGGACACATGAAGACATTTAGCTGTGGACGTGGTCACTGGGCTTCCCGGCATTGGCCACACGGCCCCTCTGTCCCTTCCACCCATCCCCCATGCTGTCCTTCTCCACCTGTCCAGGCGTTTCCCTTGGCCAAGCTCGCGCCTCGCTGCAAACCCTCCCCCACAGATCCCGCTGATGACGTGCGCTCTCCTCTCCAGGTTAGCCCGCATGAGAGGCTGTACATGCCTGGATGGGGTGGGCCGCTTCTTCTGCTTCAGCTCCGGCCCAGGGCTGCCAGGACTCCTCTGCCAGGAAGCACCCGGGGTGGGAGTCCTCATGGCTGGCCTGTGAGCGCACAGCTCGTCTGCTTAGTCCGTGGGGTTTTATCCTCAGCCTCTCATCCCCAGGAGAGCGCTCAGCACGGCACCTCGGACGAGTGTGATTGTGATGATGCTTAGCGCTCAAAGACGGTCTCCAAAAGTCACCTTCCTTTTCTAAGAACTTGTCTTTTGGTCCAAAATTCCATTTTAGGAAATCTCTTCTTCCTTTGCAATGAAGAACATGCCATGGCTTGAGAGAAGTGATCAGCCTTTATACTCTTTCATAAGCAATATTAGACCCTCTGTGAGACCTAAGTGTGGGCCTTTAGAATGGAAGGAATAAGGGCTAATATATAATGAAGAAAAAATAAGTGGTGATAATCATCTCACCAGTGCTGGCGTCTGTTTTTAAAGTGTTTCATTTTCCTTTGGGAATATACTAATTATTATTCAGTTATGTGGATTCAATTTGGAGTGTTTTCACTCATCTTGTTTTCTTATTTAATCTGTGTATGAGACTGTGAATGTTTTTAGGCCTGAACTAGATCTTTTTGTTTTTATCTTTATGTATCTACCTTCTAGCACAGTTGCAGGTACAGAATTAGTAGGACACAATAAATATTCAGGTATGAGGAACGAGTGAATGAATGTGTGAATGAATGAGTCCTAACCCACCATACTGGGTTACGAGGATGATCTATGATAACACGTGTGGCAACATCTTACAAGTTGTCACCAGCGTCGATGATATCGTGGGGCCCTTCATTGGGACCTGTAGATTCGTGGTTTCATTTCAGGGCAAGGTCAGCAACTTTTGAGACACAATCCCTACCGCTGAGAAGGCTCAAAATTCTCATTCTACTCAATCAGGATGCCAAGAGAGAGGTAGGAAAAATCTTCTTTTAAAGCTTACTTACTGCCTACGTATAGGATTTTCTCAATTATGCCTAAGAGCACTTCACTTTTTTAGCTTTGTTGGAAAAGTTTTTAAACTGCAAAGTGCAATATTGCTGAATTATTCTGAGTCAGCCAGTCGTGGGCTTTGAACCTGGTTCTTCCAGTTGCCTGTTGCAGACCCTGGGTAAGTGCCTTCTGTCTGCTGCATCTCAGTTTTCATATCTGTAAAATGGGAGCAGTAATTCCCACCCCATTTGGTTATTAAAGAGTTTAATTAAACAAATTAAATCATACGGAGTTCTGCTCACAAACTTACCACCCAATGACTGTGTTTGCTTCTTTTTTTATTTCTCCAGCTGAGTTCAATTAAAAAAATAATACCCCTGGGCTTCCCTGGTGGCGCAGTGGTTGAGAGTCCGCCTGCCGATGCAGGGGACGCGGGTTCGTGCCCCGGTCCGGGAAGATCCCACATGCCGCGGAGCTGCTGGGCCCGTGAGCCATGGCCGCTGAGCCTGCGCATCCGGAGCCTGTGCTCCGCAACGGGAGAGGCCAAAACAGTGAGAGTCCCGCGTACCGCAAAAAAAAAAAAAAAAAAAAAAAAAAAAATCCTGATAGGAGTGTGAAGTAAAGAATTGAAAATAGTGGAAAGAGAGCATTACACTGTACTCTACCTCTGCTTATAAGTTTGTCGTCAGAATAAACTCAGTATTCAGGTGATGCTACAGCCACTTTCTCTAATTGTTTCATAAATGTAAGAAATGGTCCCACATCACATCGATCCAACGCACAATTTTATTCTTTTACAGGTAGAGCTGGGATGGGAAGGTTTAGCTGATGGGCAATAGATGGGTGCTGGCAATCAAAGGTGAGGCCGGCTTTCAGTGTTTCCATATGCTTTCCGACACCAGGCTCTCCTTGCCTGAAGGGGCGCCTGGTTTCCTGCCGAGGGGAGTTAGCTGCTTGCCCGTCAAATACAGACGGCATTCTGCTCACTTCGGCGGTTTTGCTGAATAAGAAGAGTCACGTTCATGCTCCTCAAGATCTCTTTTCCTCAAATTTCTTGGGAGCATTTAAGAAAGTCGGCAAGCCTCTTTTGTCTTCAGATTTACTCCAATAATCTTTAAATAATGACTTGTGTCTATTTTGTAGCATTTCTCCCCTGAACTTCCAAGTTGGCAGAATCCTCTGGGCCACAAAAAAATGTGTCTCATTATGTTCTATGCAAAGGGATTGAACGAGAAACCCTGGGAAAGTGTGTAGCTGTAGCTGACAGGATGGCTTGCCTTTACGCAGATTTGAAAACAACATTTTTTGTCCTTAGTTTATAGCTTCAGTTGGGAATTTTACATGCAGTTGCCTAATTGTGGCAGGCAACGTGTACTTAATCAGACCCTGCTCGTCCCGCAGGTAAGTTGTCATCTATAACTCAGTGCCTATCCCTGTTGGGTCCAGCCGGCTGTGAAATGTGGCTGCAGCCCTGGGTAGTACAAATGGCATTAATTACCTCAAACAGGCATAAGCCAAATGGAGTCATTGGTTTTAGGAACTAACCATATCCTCCACTTAGATCAAGGATCAAACTTTTATTCTGCCTACTTCCAGGAAAACACGTTTTGTTATGTTTATATTGAGCAAACATGTCATCAATAAAACGAGGAAAGTCCCAAATAAACTTTCTTCTAATTTGATTTACTTTCTATGCAGATGCTCTGCATATGCATAAAGAAATCCAGGCTGATTTTTTTTGCCTTAATATCGCAAAATGTATAAATTCCTCTTCACTCCCGAGTATATAAATATTAAAGTATGCTTAAAAGTAATAGAAAATGAGTAAAGCAGAAATTCTAATAATTCCAACTTTAACATATGAGTAGTTTACCAACTGAAAGAGAGTGATGAAAAGGACAGCATGTAAATTTATCCGTGGAAATCTAAATGGCCTCACTGTTTACTCCTGGTAGAAATCAACAATGTCTGAGATCTTGCTCAAGCCATGTAGTTTATTAGGGAGCACAGACATAATTTAGGGATTAAATAAAGACTTGTCTTCAATTATATCTGAAAAGTAGTTTTGTCCCCAGATGAAACAATCTTTGTGGTTTAACTGCGATTAGATATCATGGCTCTTAAAAATGTATATTATTCAATATATGTATTTATTTTAAGCAGGTAAAATGTCTGGGTTATAAGAGGTAGCATGGTGGAGTGGCCAGAAAGACCTTTCAGAAATCAACAGCATTTGAATACTGTTAAAATGTTTAATGTACTGATGCCTTCATTAAGAAAAATGTGACATAATCAATGGTAAACCAGGAATTCAGATGAATTTAAAATGAACCTATATTAGCACTCCAATATCTGAAACCCTGAGAACTCTAGGAACAGGAAGATGGTAAGCTGGAGAAGCGTGGCCCTTCTTCTAGATGTTCTTCTAATTGAGGCCAACATTTTCTGGAAAGGACAGATGGCAGTCATCTTAGATTTTGCAGGCCACGTTCATCTCTGTGGCACCTTTCTTTCTTTCTCTCTTTCCGCCTCTCTTTCTTTCTCTTTCCTTCTCTCTTTCTTTCTCTCTTTCTTTTTCTTCCTTCCTTCCTTCCTTCCTTCCTTTCTTTCTTTCTTTCTTTCTTTCTTTCTTTCTTTCTTTCTTTCTTTCTTTCTTTCTTTCTTCCTTCCTTCCTTCATTCCTTCCTTCCTTCCTTCCTTCCTTTCTTTTTGTCTCTCTTTTCTTTCTTTCAAAAGCTCTTTAACAATCTAAAAACCACAAACTTGGCCCACAGGCTATAGCTGGCAGACCTCTGATCTAGTATGTTAACTTGGCGATTCTCCTTTCTGGATTTAAATTATAGAAGAATGAATTGAAATATGTCTTGCATCTTTTGGAATCTATAAGTACCAAAGCCACCTTCTTTATGATATTGCATTCTTCTGTCTACTACAGGCTCTGTTATGTTTCTCCTTATATGCTAGGATCCTACCCCGTGCCTGATACATGGTAGGCTTTCAGAAAATCCTTGCCATATGATAGCATTTCTTATTTCATCTCATCCTACAGCATTGAAGGGTGACTTCAATTCTGAGAGATGGGTTTTTATAATCAGCCTTAATAGAAATATTTTCTTGGGCCACCCCATCCCAGCCCTACCAGCTTTCTGTAAAATTTAAGGTATGGACCCCAACAGATACAATTTATCAAAACTGTTTATCACCTCTATGAGCAATAGTTATGTATAGTGCAAACACATTAGAGAGTGAAAATCATTTAAAGGTGTAAGATAAATTCTTAGCCGCTGATTTTTAAAATGTGTTTAAGTCCATATCGTGTTTATTTGTTGGGTATCTCTGATTAAAAATAGTGTCTCTGAGGGCAAAACCAGGACTCTTTCTTTCTCTTATTTCTTTCATGCTTCTTTTTTCCTTCATTCCTCCCCTCAAAGTGGCAAAGCACTCACTACTCAGCACACAGTGGGGGCTTAATAAATGCTGCAGACCCCTTGCGCTGGCCTTCTAGACTCTCTCCAAGATGGTTCTTCTTCTTTCCATTCTCCTTTCTTTTTTTGCAAAAATGCTGCAACCACTTCTCCATTTCTTTAAAAAAGTATGTATTTCTCAATTTGTCAAATAAACACTATATGAACAATTTAAGATTGCTTTAAATAAATTTATTTTCTGTTTTTCCCCCTTTCTTAAAAAAAAATATTGGCACTAAGCCATGAGGCATAATGAGCTAGGGGTTTGCAAAGTCTGATTACAATTGACTGACACGTAGTGTATAATTATTAATTTCTTCTATCACTAAAAGAAAAGGAAGAGGGCAAAATGTATTACATTCTTACTATTTAAAAAAATATTTAAGTCTAGTTGACTTACAATGTGTTAATTTCTGCTGTACAGCAAAGTGATTCAGTTATACATATATATACATTCTATTTTTACATTCTTACTATTAAATACCAGCAGAGATCTGCCATCTTTGAAAACACATATGATGTTTATTCATCTCTCCCAATTTAAGGAAGTAAAAGAACCTGGTCTTGTAGATCTTAGAAGCATTTTGTTATGGTACTTGATGCTGTTTAAGACATTTTTTAAACTTGGGTTATAAATGTCAGAGTTAATTTGGCTTCCGTCCACTTCCCTCCTTCTGTGGCCTGAGTTTTGGGGGACGTGAGTCCCACTAGAGCTTTCTGCTGGGAAGCCACGCAGACTTAAGGGTCTGAGGGGGTCATGAGACTCTGGCTCCCCCCATGCCCCGGCACACGGAGCACGGAAACTTTGGGAATCATTTCAGGAGCTAAAAGCCTTGCTGGGGAGCTGAGCTGAGCTGGCATGGCTCCCAGGCAGGGAAGCTCCGTCCTCCCCAGCTCCTCTCCCGTTTCTCAGCATGGGGTGTCAGGGGAATCATTAAGGGGGCATCCTGGCCTCGGCCTCCCACACCTGCCGGTCCTGGTTCCCTGCTGTAATTTTATGGGCCGTGAGGAGGCAGGTTTGACGCCACGGAACACAGTCTCTGCCAACAGCTGCAGACAAGTCAGCTCACCAGACAGTAAAATGTAAAGAGGGGGAGGGAGAGATAACCTTTGAAGTTTACAAAAAAGCATGACTTTGACCACTTCCTTTTTCCTTTTTAAATTGGTGTCCCAGGTATGTTGAGAGCAGCTATCGGCTAACTTTACAAGGAAAGATCCACTTCCTCCCAACACTTAGGGGCTTCGTGGTTCTCAGCATTTTAACTCCAGAGCTGAGTGGCCTTCATTTCAGAGACACCGTCTGTGAGAAGCAGATGAGAAGTGTGGCATTTTGACTGAGGTGTATATTAAAGGATGATGCACTGAAAATACACACCCACACGTATACAGAGAGCTCTCTGGATTCAAGTTTAAGGTTAAAGGGTACAAGCCATCACTGAGCCCCCTCATCCTTCCCACGTGTTTACTCTGCATTGGGCCTTCAGGCTTTTGTCCTTTAAAGGAAAAACGCTAAGAAAGGGAATTGAAACTCTGGCGCTATGTTTTCCTCTTTTTTCACATCGCAATTTTAATTTCCCTTTAATGCTTTTCCTTTCTACTTTTCTTGCAGTATTTTTCTCTCTTTGTTTAAAAAAGGAGTCTGGGATTTTCGTTGTTCTGTCACTTTTATACAGTTTAGCGTGGAATGTCCTGGAGGGTGTGTGTGTGTGAATCCCAGAGCACTGATCTTGGGAAGACCCTGCTGGATTGTGGGATTTGAGTCTCCAGTTTGAACCATGCACATGAGAAAAGCATAAAAGATTCCTTGCAAATTACATAACATACCTTACATTTGGCAGCATTGTGATTTCCAGACGTCACTTCATTCATTTTAACAATGCTCTTAACTTTCTGTTTAATGAAATGTAGGCAGAAGGGATCAAATTTAGACTCTTTGATGTTCAGTTCTAAAATAAGAATTAGGGTCATTATAAAAGGCTGTTTCCAGGCCAGCATAATGTTTAGAGAGAACCAAAAACACCTCACAGTTCTCTTACGTTTTCTTCAAAACTATTAAAAGGAACATAAATACTTGCATCCTTCTTTGTAGGGTGGGAGTTAACTTAGAGACCAATCCGTGGGTCCTCAGAATTCCATCACTGAAGTGCTCAGTGATGAGCACTTACAACGTAGTTGTTACAACGTAGTTGTTAGACTTCAAACCAATCCCTAACTCCCTGGGACGCCGAAAAAGTAAGGCAAGTGGTCTCGACCTCTTCTGTCTGATACTGTAGCCGCTCGTCACGGGTGACAGTTTAAATTTAATGCAGTTAGGTAACATTAAAAATTTAGTCCCACAGTCGACCGGCCACATCTCAAGTGCCCAACAGCCCTGAGTGGCCAGTGGCTATTGTACCAGGCAGAGTGGGGAGGGAAAGTTCTGTGGGACAGGGCTGGCTGGTAAGTGTGTGACACCGTACAACCCGAGAAACAGCACGCAGGGCAGTGCAGGCGGCTGGGCTCCAATCACAACCTTCTTACCCTCCCCTTGTCGTTGAAAGCTTGTTGAATCACTATTACGTTATTTATCACAACAGTTCTGCAGAGTCACTGATTCCTTAAACACGTGATGAGCACTTGCTGTGATCCAGGAATTGTGCCCTAGGCTGGGGACATAAGGACAAAAAGTGTCACGCTAGTGTGCTAGGTGCCTACTGCCTGCCAAAGAAGACCAGCAAATGGACAATTCCCAAATGGAGAAGCAACTTGGACGCTGTACGGAGGGAGCAGGGCATCGTGCAGGGGATGCTTCCCAAAGGAAGCTAAGCCTCAGTGGGGGACAAAAGTTTGTGCACAAATTATGACATGAGAGCTCCATGAGGCGAAGGTTCGGAAGTGGTGTTGCTGAGTTAAGGTGCATGATGTGTCTACAAGAACTGGTGCCTCAATTGTCTTGTTTGACAATAGAAGAGCATCCGTCTTCACACTTTGGCCAACACTGAGGCGTTTCGATATTGCAAATAAAAAATGGCTAGTTTTGCATTTCTTTCATTACCAGTGAGATAGAACACACTTGCATTATTTCACTGATACACATTCATAGGTCACTTTCATCATCATCAGTTGGGCCGGTGCACACATATGAGTGTGTTGATAGTCTGATTGCTTTTTGATTTCTACGATCTCTCCCTTGGAATGTTAACCTTGTGCCTGCCGTAGAGTTGCAAAATTCGAGTTTGTCAATTCCCTTTTAATGCTTCTATATTTTAAATTTATGGAAGCAACAGATAGTTTTAATTCTTAGGTAATTTAACAGTTTCCTTTATGCTGTATATCTTCCCAAAGCAAATATTATATAAACACTGACCTATATCGTGGTTCTGCACATTGATGGCGGCGGGGATTCCTCTGAGGAGCTTGAAGAAATATGGATACCTGGGGCCCACCCAGCTACCCAGGGAATTCCACCTTGCAGCCACGCATGAAAGCCATGATTCACATTTTTTTTTAATTTTTAAAATTTTTATTTATTTTATTTTTTGGCTGCGTTGAGTCTTTGCTGCTGCGTGCGGTCTTTCTCTAGTTGCGATCAGGGGCTACTCTTCGTTGCGGTGCGAGGGCTTCTCATTGCGGTGGCTTCTCTTGCTGCAGAGCACAGGCTCTAGACTACTGACTTGTGGCACATGGGCTTAAGTTGCTCCGCGCGGCATGTGAGATCTTCTCGGACCAGGGCTCGAACCCGTGTCCCCGGCATTGGTAGGCGGATTCTCAACCTGTGCACCATCAGGGAAGCCCCATGATTCATATTTTGTAGTAGTTTTATAATTCCATATTCTACGTTTATTTGATGTGACATTATACTTCCAAAATATTTAGCCCTTTGTCTTAAAACCATTTGTTTAATAATCCAATCTTTCCCAACTTCTTTGGAATGCTATCTTTACCACAGACGACACTTTCAAAGACATTTGGGCTTTGTCTATACTTTCTATTCTGTCTGATTCCTGTGAGAGCACCTTACAGTATCCCATAGAATGAATCCTCCCTGGTTACTTTTATGGATGTGGAACTCATGTTTTAAATTTATTTATTTTATTTTTAGCTGTGTTGGGTCTTCGTTTCTGTGTGAGGGCTTTCTCCAGTTGCGGAGAGCGGGGGCCACTCTTCATCGCGGTGCGCAGGCCTCTCACTGTCACGGCCTCTCCCGTTGTGGAGCACAGGCTCCAGACGCGCAGGCTCAGTAGTTGTGGCTCACGGGCTTAGTTGCTCCGCGGCATGTGGGATCTTCCCAGACCAGGGCTCGAACCCGTGTCCCCTGCATTGGCAGGCAGATTCTCAACCACTGTGCCACCAGGGAAGCCCCAGAACTCATGTTTTAAATAGCACTCATCAAGTTGGGTTGATTAAGTAGAGGGGACCTAGAAAGTCATGGTCTGAATATAATAATCGATAGAGCCATCTGGATTGGTTGGTAGTGAGTTAATATTAAAAGTTGGTTTATTCTTGGCTCATTCAATGCAAATATGTTTAAAGCTAAAATGCATAGTTCATTAACAACTTTTGACGGGGCCGAGGACTTTTCCTTTGAGGTTGGGTCTGCTGATGAGTTTCCTATGAATTTTCTCACATCACCAACAACTTCAATGCATTGTCTATGTTTTAGATTTCTGGTTATGTGATTACCTAAACACCCCTGGCATCCAACCTGACTGCAGAATCCTTTTCAG
The DNA here is from genome assembly GCF_003676395.1 of Aethalodelphis obliquidens. Classification (NCBI taxonomy): domain Eukaryota; kingdom Metazoa; phylum Chordata; class Mammalia; order Artiodactyla; family Delphinidae; genus Aethalodelphis; species Aethalodelphis obliquidens. The sequence continues at coordinate 2,920,646 of NW_020837947.1, forward strand.
ACTCTGATACAGTTTTCTCGATTGACCCAGTCCATTGGGGTCTTTTACTGTTATCATGTCTTCCCAAAGCAGTCAGCACGGCTGTTCTTTTTGTTTAGAAATAATTCTCTCTCACAGTCATAGTTTTCCAGATTATGTAAATAGTTCACTAAATTATAAAACTCTGATTATAACTACACTTGGCTTCAGTAGGAAACAAATACAGATGACCCCTGATAACTGTCACCTTGATGGTGGATAGAACCATGTGGTCACACACGGAGGTCCTGCCACTTGGCTCAGGTGGCCCTGGTGCCTGTTAGTATATTTCAAAGGGCGCTGTGGGCTAATCTGGTTGGGGTTTCAGGGAATTTCGGGGCGCTCATGAAGTGGGTGTAGCACGGCGTTGGGAAGCCGTGGGGGAACCCAGTGCCCCAGGGGCTGGGAGCATGGATGTTACTTCCCTCCCCCCCCCACCCCCGGTCCTGTGCCCACAGGGTGAACTGCTGGGTCCTCCTGAGGGTTCAGTGTGGTAACACCAAGGGACTGTTATGGAACCAGAGCCCTGGGGACTGCCCCTCGCCTCACTCTCTCCCCCCCCCATACCTAGTCCACCCGCAGACTTGTGTTTTATACCCCAGACTTCAATGTCGCTGAGGTCCAAGCCTTCTCTCCATCTCCGCATCCCACGCTGGGCCTGGCCATTGTCATCTGCACCCAGACCAATGGCCTCTGCATCCACTCTTGTCCTTGTGATGTGGATTTTCATTAGGATCGTGGCTTTGAAACACGCCCAGGATCATGTCAGCCTCCTCTTCAAATATTTCAGTGCTGTCCTGGTGCTCCTAAGATAAAGACGAAAACCCTGATCTTGGTGGGCCCCATGCCCTCAGCTCCCATCTCACTGGCCTTTGGGCCCTGAGCTGGACGGAGCAGCTCTTCACGGGGAGCCTTGCGCACACTTTTCCCTTCTGCTCCCTCCTTCTCCGTCTGCCTCCTTAGAAAACGCTCATCCTTCGCAGGTGGACCTCGCTCCTGGAGGAGCCCTTCCTCTGCCCATCGTCCCCCTGCTAGTCTAGGTTCTCCGGTGGGGTCCCCATTCTGCTCACCCACCTGCAGCTGCGGGTGTATTTCTGTTTGGTTGATAACATCTGTGTCCCCTGAGGAACTCTGGGCTCCTTGGGGACAGGAATCCTGTTGCTCGCCGGTGGGCCCACCACGGCTGGCACAGGTCTCAGCAAACGCTCAATAAATCGTTGATGGAATATTCATCAGAGTGGACGAGAAATGTAATAAAGCCTGTAACAGAGTCTGACATGTAAGACGCACTTTAACACATATATTTCCTTTTTCCTCTCCTTTTCGTCAGTCAGACAGGATCATGTTACCTATTAAACGACATATGCAGCTTTGGGCCAACTGCCTTTGATGTGGAGGGAAATGAAATGGCATCTACCCTCAAAATGATTTCTAGATCATTCGATATAAGCGAACATGAGAAAATGTCTTAGCAGATACAAAGACAGTACATCTTCTACAGAAAAGTGGCAGGAGTATCCTACGTTAGTACTGAGTCAACTGCTCTCCATAAACCTTCATCCTCAGTAGCAAAGCGTCACGGTTGCAGACGATACCAAATTGCAGCTTATTTTTAATTATATTAGACTTTTTTCTCCCCTGTGGAGAGCGCGGGGAAGCCAGGCTCCCTTTGATCCCGGGTAGGTATGTTAATGCTAGAACAACAGGAAGCCCCGCCGGACCGGATTGCGTCCCACCCCCATGGCCACCTTCACCCCGCCTGCTGCCACGCCATTCATCTACTCCGCCTGATTAAGGAAACCAGCTCCAAAGGGCCCAGGCCCTCGGTCGTATTGTATCTACGTCAGCTGTATCCTTTCGCGGGAAGAAAATACTTTAAGGAAGACAAGTTTAAGTGATTCACTGGTTAATTTGAGTCAACAGTTAGTCTAAGATCTGGAACTTTTAGTTTCTCTTTTGCAGGGTCTGCAAACCTTTCTGTAAAGGGCCGGGGCGGGGATGGGGCACGTCTCACTCTGCTGCTGGGAAGCTCTCAGCCCTGCCTCGGGCCCTCCCCGGGGGCGCCGCTGGAACCACACCCCGCCTCGATCCTCCACAGGCCTTCCCCAGGCCGCACACCCATCCTCCCAACTGGAAGATTCCACTGGCGGGCCACCACTCCCAGTCCCGCCCAGCTGCCTGCTGGGCTAAGTCGGATCCCTGGAGGGGGGTTGGCGACCACCCTCTTGTCTCCCTGGCTCGAACTTTGTCTCACCCTCCGCCCTCTGACTTTGGCATTTACATTCCAGGCTTTAAGGGTTTTCCCACCACTTAAGTCTTCTTTTTTCTCCCTCACCTGTTCAAAGCGTTCCGGTCAAAGACCACCCGAAGCCACACTCTCTCCACTGTTTCCCACCTTCCCTTTCCCCCAACAGTCCAGCTGCCCGCTGAGAACACGCATCTCCCTTTGCCGGGTCCACCTGGCGTTCTCCTCACCCTGTCTTCTCCTCCTAGCTGCTTGCAAACCCCGACAGCGCAGAACACTTGTATTCCTTTTGCATCTTCCCCAGATATGGCAGGTTCGTTAAACACTGAATGAGCGGAATAAATCACTGTTCGTGACTTCATGTGCAGGGTTTGCGGATTTGCATCCCCTGCGGTGGCCCAGGGAGGCCTGGTCACCAGCCACCGTGGTTGCCTTTTAGGTAAGAACTCCCCGGCAAACGGAAGCATCATTCAGAAACGTAAGCCTGGGAGTCAGTGCCCTCCAAAATAGGCTGCTCAAAATTTCCCATTTAGGGGAGGGAGAAAACGTCTGTCCATAATTTTTTTCTAAAAATAAAAAAGGAATTAAAGGTAACCCATTTAATATACAGGCTGACCCCGAGTTCACTGTCCCGTGTGTCAGTGGGTCACACAGCGCCAGGGCCGGGCCAGGAATTGCGGGACCTGGAGTTTATACAGTTCTGGGGACAAAAGTGGGATTTGAGGAACTCTTTACCAAAAAGAATTCATACCGGTAAGTGAAGTACCCTGAGGCCACCCAGTGCCTGGACGGTCAGTCTGAATGTATTGGTGGGCTATTGGAGGTGACACCACGTCGAAATACTTCTCTGCAGGTTGGTGAACAGCCTCTGCTCCCAGGAAATATTTCCCACGTCCCCCATTCAGGCCACAGTCCAGCAGCTGAACGCTAGGGACAGCCAGCTTCTGGTCGAACTCTTAGGTATCTATGCAATACCGTTTTTAAACACTTTGAATATCACCCATGGGTGTATACAATAAAGATAAATTCTTAAGAGTAAATAACTTCTTAATTTAAAAATTATGGAAAATCAGTGAAAATGCAATTGCTGATGTAGTGACAGCTTTGACAGGAATTACAGAGAATGAGTCTGGGGCAAGGTTATAGATGCAGTATCATACGTGAAATTAATTCATTGCATCATTCCTAGGTAAGCTCACGCAGAATGAGTGGAATCCAGAAACGGGCAAAGAAAAGTAGGATATCATTAATATGATTATAAAAATAAAACATAAAATATGTCAGGATTGTTATAATGGCATGTGTCACGACATGGGCCCTGACCGTGGCACTCTCGTGCCTCACAGAGGTGGTTACTGGTTCCTTCTGAACGGAGCACTTGGAAGATTTCAATGTTTGATGAATTATATACCTTTCTCCTACACAGGGAAAGTGTTAGAAATTTGCTGACCTTTTCTGTGATAACAAATGACTGCTAGATTGCTACCTTTTAGAGTTAAAAAGAAAAGTCTAACTAAGATCCTTCAAAGCAAAGATAAAATTATCACATTTTATTATTATTATCATTATTTTTGAGGTACGCGGGCCTCTCACTGTTGCGGCCTCTCCTGTTGCAGAGCACAGGCTCCAGACGCTCAGGCTCAGTGGCCATGGCTCACGGGCCCAGCCGCTCCGCGGCACGTGGGATCTTCCCGGACCAGGGCACGAACCCACGTCCCCTGCATCGGCAGGTGGACTCTCAACCCCTGCGCCACCAGGGAAGCCCACATTTTGTTATTTTTAACTGAAGTCCATAGTTTGCATCAGGGTTCACTCTTGGTGATGTATATTCTATGAGTCTTGACAAATGTGTAATGTCCTGTATCTACCACTTGAGTGTCATACAGAGTATTTTCACTGCCCTAAAAATCCCCTGTGCTCTGCCTATTCATCCCTCCCACTGCTCAGCCCCTGGCAACTAATAATCATTTTACTGTCTCCGTTGTTTTTCCTTTTTCCTCCTGTCTTATAGTTGAAATCATACAGTGTGTAGCCTTTTCAGATTGGCTTCTTTCACTTCGTAATATGCATTTAAGGTTCCTTCATGTCTTTTCAAGGCTTGATAGCTCATTTCTTTCAGTGCTGAATCATATTCCATTGTCTGGATGGACCACACTTTATTTATCCATTCACCTACTGAAGGGCATCTTCGTTGCTTCCAAGTTTTGGCTGCTATAAGCATCTGTGTGCAGGTCTTGGTGTGGACGTACGTTTTCAAATCTTTTGAGTAAATACCAAGGAGTATGGTTGCTAAATCATATGGTAAGAGTATGTTCAGGTTCATAAGAAGCTGAAACTGTCTTCCAAAGTGGCTGTACCATTCTGCACTCCCATCAGCAGTGAATGGATCCTGGTCAGCATCTGGAATTGTCAGTGTTCTAGACACTGGCCATTCTCACAGGTGTGCAGTGGTATCTCATTGTTGTTTCACTTTGCATTTCCCTGATGACATATGATGGGAACATCTTTTCATATGTGTATCTGCCACCTGTATATCTTCCTTGGTGAGTTGTCTTTTAAGATCTTTGGCCCATTTTTTAATTGTATTGTTTTCTTATTGTTGAGTTTCAAGTGTTCTTCGTATATTTGCAATACAAACGCTCAGATATGTTTTTGCAAGTATGTCTTCCCAGCCTCTGACGTGTCTGTTCAGTCTCGTGGCAGTGTCTTCCACAGAGCAGAAGTTTTAAATTTTAATGAAGTCCAGCTTATCAATTTTTTCTTTCATGGATTGTGCTGCTTTCAGTGTAGTATCTCAAAAACTCATTGCCAGAGCAAGGTCACCTAGATTTTCTCCTACGTTCTCTTCTAGAAGTTTTATAGTTTTGCCTTTCACTTTTAGGTCTCTGATCCATTTTGAGTTGAATTTTTGTGAAAGGTTTGAGGTCTGAATCTACATTTTTCTCCCCACATGGATGTTCAGTTGTTCCAGCATGATTTCTTTTTTTAAAATTTATTTATTTATTGTATTTTTGACTGTGTTGGGTCTTGGTTGCTACGCGCGGGCTTTCTCTAGTTGCGGCGAGCGGGAGCTACCCTTCGTTGCAGTGCACGGGCTTCTCATTGCGGTGGCCTCTCTTGTTGCAGAGCACAGGCTCTAGGTGCGTGGGCTTCAGTAGTTGCAGCACGTGGGCTCAGTAGCTGTGGCTCACGGGCTCTAGAGCACAGGCTCAGTAGTTGTGGCGTGCGGGCTTAGTTGCTCCGCTGCATGTGGGATCTTCCTGGACCAGGGTTCAAAGCCGTGTCCCCTGCATTGGCAGGCAGATTCTTAGCCACTGCGCCACCAAGGAAGCCCTAGCATGATTTCTTGAAAAGACTGTTCTTTATCTGTTGAACAGCCTTTGCTCCTTTGTCAATGATCAGTTGCGTGGGTCTGTGTCCTGGCTCTTTACTCTAGTTCGTTGATCCATTTGTCTGTTCATTCACCAATACCCCATTGTCTTAACTTTTGTAGCTTTACAGTAAATCTGGAAGTCGAGTAGGGTCAGCCCTCTGACTTTCTTTTTCTCCTTCACTATTGTGTTGGCTATTCTGGGTCCTTTGCCTTTTCATATAGACTTTAGAATCAGTTTGTTGATAATCACAAAATAGCTTGGTAGGGTTTTGATTGGGATTTTGTATTGCATCTATAGATCAAGTTGGGAAGAACTGATGTGTTAATGGTATTGAGTCTTCCTGTCCATGAATGTGAAATCTCTCTCCATTTATTTAAATCTTCAATTTCTCAGTTTTGTAGTCTCCCTCATATAGATCTTGTACATATTTTGTTAGATTTATCCCTAAGTACTTTTTTCAGTGCTAATGTATTGTGTTCTTAACTTTAAATTCCATTTGTTCACTGCTGGTATATCAGAAAGCTGACTTTTATATATTAACCTTGTATCCTATAGCCATGGTATAATCACCTAATTCGAGGCATTTTTGGGGCTCAATTCTTGGGATTTTTTTACATAGACAGTCAGGTTATGCATGAACAAAGACGTTTATTTCTTCCTTCTCAACCTATATACCTTTTCTTTCCTTAATGCATTAGCTAGAATACAGTGTTCCAATACAGTGTTGGCTAAGAGTGGTGAGAGGGGAAATGCTTGCCTTTTTCCCGTTCTTAGGGGAAAAGTATCTAGTTTCTCACCATTAAGCATGAAGTTAGTTGTATGGTTTTTTTTTTTTTTTGCGGTACGCGGGCCTCTCACTGTTGTGGCCTCTCCCATTGCGCAGCACAGGCTCCGGACGCGCAGGCTCAGCGGCCATGGCTCACGGGCCCAGCCGCTCCGCGGCATGTGGGATCCTCCCGGACCGGGGCACGAACCGGTGTCCCGTGCATCGGCAGGCGGACTCTCAACCACTGCGCCACCAGGGAAGGCCAGCTGTAGGTTTTTTGATGTTCTTTATGGATGAGGAAGTTCCCTTCTATTCTCATTTTGCTGACACTCTTTATCGTGATGGCATCTATCTCATCTATTAATGTGATGTATTAATTGATTTTTGAATGTTGAACCAGCCTTGCCTACTTGGGATAAATCACACTTGGTCATGGGTGTATACTTTTTAAATACACTGTTGGATTTGATTTGTTAATATTTTCTTGAGAAAGGTTTATTTTATTTTATTTTGCCTACAGTTATTAGTTTGCTCCAGCACTATTTGTGGAAAAGGCTATTCCTCCTCTATTGAATTGCTTCTGCACCTCTGTCAATTTGATAATTTCATTCTCTAGTCTGTTTCATTCATCTGTGTGTCTAACCCTTACCAATATCATAGCAATATCATATCAATCATAGTCTTGATAATTGTAGCTATAGAGTAAGCCCTAATATTGGGAAGAGGGATTCCTCCCATTTTCTTCTTCTTTTTCATTTATTGGGGGACTGTTCTAGGATCTCTCCCTTTCTGTATAAATCTTAGAATAAACTTGTGTAAGTTTACAGAAATTTTGCTGGACTTTTGATAGAGATTCCATTAAACCTATGGATGATTTTGTGGAGAATTGACTTCTAATACATGAGCATGGCAAGTCTCTCCAACTATTTACGTCTTCTTTGATTTCTGATATCAACATTTTGTTGATTTCTATATTTGACTTCTGTTTCACTTGTCCATTTTTAAGATATATAGATGTAATTAATTGTGTGTGTTTACCTGTGTCCTGTAATCTTACTAAGCTCATTTATTAGCTCTGGGAAGTTTTTTGGTAGATTGCTCGAGATGTTCTACACAGACAACCACGTACCATCTACAATACAGACGGCTTTATTTCTTCCCCACAAATGTGGATGGCTTTATATCTTTTTATTTTTCCCCCTTATTGCACTAGAACATTCAATGCCATGTTGAACAAGAGGGGTGAGCACAGGCATCCTTGCCTCATTTCCAGTCTTAAAGGAAAATAATTCAGTCTTTAACCTTTAATTGTGATATTGGCTGTGGGCTTTTTGTAGATACTCTGTATGAGGCTGAGGAAGTTCCTCTCGATTCCCAGTTTGCTGAGAGATTTTATATCACTGGGTATAGAATTTGTTCAAATCCTGTGTCTGTGTCAATTGATTTCTTAGCCTGTTGATATGGTGGTTTACGTTGACTGATTTTTGAACGTTGAACCAGCTTTGCATGTCTGGAAATTCTACTTTTTCATGGTATATTAATTTTTTTATACATTGCTAGATTGGATTTGCTAATATTTTGTCGAGAATTTTTGAGTCTATGTTCATGAGAGAGATTGCTCTGTACATGTTTTTGGAGGGAGGCTGTCTTTCTCTGCTTTTGCTGTCAGGGTAATATTAACCTCATAAAATGAGTTGGCAAACATTCCTTCCTCATCTATTTTCTGGAAGAGATCGTATAAAATTTTGTGTTAATTCTCACTTAAATGTTAGATAAAATTATCTTGTGACACTATCTGGGTCTGGGGATTTATAAATTCGATTTCTTTAACGGTTTTGAGACTTCTAAGGTTACTAAGGTTATCTTTCTCATCTTGCCTGAGTTTTGGTACTTTGTGGGTTTTGAGAAATGACCCACTTCTTCTACGTTGTCAAATTTATGTGTATAAATTTTACAGTATTCCCTTACTATCGTTTTGATGGCTGAAGGATCTGTGGTGATATTTCCTGTTTCATTCCTGATGCAGTGATTTATGTCTTTTTATTTTTGTCAGTATTGCTAGAGGTTTACAGATTTTATTGAGTTTTCTTAAAGAGCTACCTTTTGTTTCATTGATTTTTTTTCTATTGTTTTCCTATCTTCAATTTTATTGAGTTACACTATTATCTTCATTATTGCCTTCCTTCTGCTTGCTTTGGGTTTCTTTTGCTTTTCTTTTTCTAGTTTTCTGAGGTAAGAACTTAGAACATCATTTTGAGATTTTTCCTTTCTATGTATGCATTTAGTGTTATAAATTTCCCTCTTAGCTGCATCTCACAAATTTTGATATGTTGTGCTTTCATTTTCATTCAGTTCAATTTATTTTAAAATTTCCTTTTAGACTTCCTCTGGGACCCATGGATTATTTAGGAGTGTTGGCTACTCTCCATGTTTGAAGATTTTCCTTTTGTCTTTCTGTCATCAATTTCTAGCATGACTCCATCTATCATTGATTTCTACTATGACTCCATTATGATCAGAGAACAAACTCTGTATGATTTCAGTTTTTCAAAAATTTGCTAAATTAAAAAAAAATTATCCAGGATATCGTCTGTCTTGGTGAGTGTTCCATGGGTGCTTAAAAGGAATGTGCATTCTGCTGTTCTTGGGTGATGTTGTTTTATGACATTGCTCAGTTCTTCTGTATTCTTGCTGGTTTTCTGTTTAGAGGTTCTATCAATTGCTAACAGTGGGTTCATGAAGTTCCTAACTGTAAATGTGGATTTCTCTTTTTCTTCTTTAAGTTCTTTCAGTGTTTTCTTCATGTTTTTGAGGTTCTGTTGTTTGGTGCATACATATTTAGGATTGCTATATCGTTTCGGTGAATTGATTCTTTACTCATTGTGCAATGTCTCTCTTTGTCCCTAGTGATTTCTTTGCTCTGAAGTCTACTTAATCTGATATAATGTAGCCATTCCTTTTTTGATTTTGCATTATATATCTTTTTTCACCCTTTTACTTTCAAACTACTTTTGTACTTAAATTTGAAGTGAGTTTTGTGAAGGCAGTGTATATTTGGATTGTGTGTTTCTATCCATTCTGCCACCCTCTGTTGTCTAATTGGTGTATTTAGACCCTTTACATTTAGAGCAATTATTGAAACTTAGGGCTTATGTCTGGCATTTCAATTTTTTGTTTTGTTTCTTCTGTTTCTCATTCCTCTGTTTCTCTTTTCTTGCTTTCTTGTGGATTACCTCAGCATATTTTAGAATAGCATTTTTATTTATTTATAATGTTTTTGATCATATCATTCTATATAGCTTCCTTAGTGGTTGTTCTAGATATTACAACATATATAAGTAACTCATCACAGCCTCCTTATATCAACATCTTACTACTTTGAGTGAAGTATTGAATGTTTACTCCCACTTGGGTACCTTTAACCCTTTTCTACTTTTTAAATAAAATTGTCTTAAGTATTTCCTCTATACACATGGAGCACTACATCAGGTAGTGTTAAGTGTTATAATGTTTGCTTCAACCATCAAATCTAATTTAAGAATCTCATGAGAAGGATAGTCTATGATTTTTACCTCTATTTTTACCCAGTGAATTAAACTGCTAGAGTTGCCATAGCAAAATTCCACAGATGGGGTAGCTTAAACCACAGAAGTTTATGTCTCACAGTTCTGGAGGCTGGAAGTCCAAGGTCAAAGTGCCAGCATGGTTGGGTTCCTGGTGAGAGATCTCTTCCTGGCCTACAAAGGGCTTCCCTCTCCCTGGGTCCTCACATGGTCCTTCCTTTGTGTGAGAGCACCCCTGGTGTCTCTTCCTCCTCCCAGAAGAGCACTGGTCCTATTGGGTTAGGGCCCCACCCTTATGTAACCTTACTTACTATTTTAAAGGCTCTATCTCCAAATATATTACATTGAGGGTTAAGGCTTCAACATAAGGACTTGGGGGGAACATAATTCAGTCCATAACACTCAACCATTTCTTTCCCTTTCTGAAAAAAATATTGAATATCTCAAGAATTTGTGTATCATCTTGTGCAGGGGCCATGCTAATCTTCTCTGCATTGTTTCGTTTTAGTATATGTATTGCCAAAGTGATCCTTCCAATAGTGTTTCGAATACTTAAATAATTCTTGTTATTGAGTCTGTTTCTCACCATAGAATCTGTTTCTCACATAGATTTTTTTATCTTTATAATATATTGAATAGATTCATTTTCAAAAGCAAGTTAACATCCGCTTGTCTATGTTGACTAAATTTCTACATGTCCTTAAAACATTATAACTTTACCAGTGTATTGGAGCAATTGGTGAAATTTAGGATGTAAATTAGATAATAGCGTTATAGCAATATTCAGTTCTTAAATTTGGTCATTTTACTGAGGTTATATAAGAGAATGACGTTTTTATTGGGAAATATATGATGAAATATTTAGGAGTAAATGGTCATTATGTCCGTAACTTTCTCTTAAATGGTGAACTAATAATAATAATAGTATAATTATATGTATATGTACATACATGTATACATATAAAAACATATGTAAAGAGAGAGAAAGGGAGACATAAAACATGCATTTTATGTGACACAAAATGAAGTATGTTTACAATTGATACATCTAGCTGAAGGACTTATGGGAATTCATTATACGATTCTTGTACCCTTGTATAAGTTTGAAATTTTTTCAAATTAAACAGTTAGAAAAACCTTAGCGTTAAAAAGATAATTCCCTCTCAACTTTACCTGGGGATATCATAGATTCCAAGATAAAAATAGCCTTAGTTCTATTTTTCTTCAGTATATTAGCATTACTAATAAAGATAGAATGAAAACAAAATGACAGTGCTAACTGCAAGTATAATCAATAGTCAGTATGTGTTTCCAAGCACAGAAAACAGTTCAACAGAATTTGGCATTTTTGATTCCCTTGGACGGTCCAGTGATATTGTTTAAGATGTGCGGAACCTGTGGGAAAGCATCCTCTTCATAAGCCAGTTGACAAGCTTGTTATGAATTAGAAATCATTTGAGACAGAAACCGTAGGCAAATGAGTTCTCTGCAGCTGAAGATTGGAAGAAATCCAACTAAGCTCTTATACAGATATGGCAGCAGATTGGATGGTACTCTGATTAAACTGGGTAAGCCCATGAAACATTTGTGAACAAGAGCAAGTTTCTGGAAATGGAGGTGACCGATTTGATCCCTTCAGTGCAGGCAAAATTTCAAAATGGGTTGAGAAAATGAATACAGGTCATAAAGGGAAAGCACGTTAAGTGACCTAAGATCTAGATTGCAATATCTAGACATATTTGAGAATGTTTATAAACTCTGAGATACAAAAAATTCTAGACTAAAACAAGGAAAGAAGATATTTGAAAACCTTTACTTTTCTTTTGCCTGGAGGACTGGAAGGATAGGCCTACTGGGGTGGGAGAGACAGGATGCTTTCTGGCAAATACACTGATCCCGAGGTTAGACAGAGCATACATTTGGCTCCAGGATGTTGGGCCAGTTTGAGAGGGAAGGGCCTGAGCAAAACCAGACAGGCTGACCTGGTCCTGAGTCCCAGGTGCAGCGGGTTAGCACAAGAGGATCACAACTAACCAGAGTTTCCCTGAGCATCTCCTGTACTATGAAGTTTTCTTCATCTGGGTACCTTGTACCCCAGAGCAATACCAGGGTACTCTTAGTAAGGAAGAAAATGGGTGACAGGTGTTGGGTGGGCAGCCAGCAGTGAGGCCACCAAGCGAGAGTCCTGGCCACCCGCCGGGCCCGGCAGTGACTCCACACTGACACCGGGCAGATGGCCGTGAGGCGCCTGCACCTGGTGCTTGGAATGCTTGTAGAACCAGCAATGAGAGGAACCAAAACCAATAAGCAGGAAGTCGTCAATACTGTTATAGATCTGATACACTGCATTCATACTTAACCAGAGAACAAGAGACCAAACACAGCCGCTGTCGTTCTGCATAAGACGCAGTGACACCATCATAATTCAGAGAGATAGGTTCTGGCATCATGAAACCAGAGAGAGGATGCACACATCTTAAAACCGGGGATGAGAAGTTATTACTGAAATTTGGGTCTTGGCCACCCTGGGCTGCATTTGGAATCTTAGCCTTAAATTACAGGGGACCTTGCCCCTTGGCCTGGTACAAAACGGTGAGGCAAATTTCCCACTTTGTACATTGTGGTGGAAATTGGAGGGACACAGCTCGGCTGACAGTGTTAATAAACTGCGGCATTGAAGGATATTTGTAAAAAGATATCTCACATTTCCCTCTAGGGGCTTCTTTCTCGGCTTACAGAGCGGAGGGAAAAGTGTGAACAGCGAGAAACTGCAGACAAGTGACCCCGAGGCCCAGAGAAGGTGAGTTGTGTGCGTGTGTGTCCTTCACTCTCTGCTGGACCCCTCCACACTTCCCGCCCCGCCGCCCTCCCTCCCGTCCGCCTCCTTCCACACTGGGCCCCATGTGGATTCAGCTGGTTCAGCCTGAGAGAAGGCCTGAGGTGGTAGTGGAGAAGAAGAAAAGGAAGGTCACAGGCAAATGCTTTTCTTTATCGTGAGAGTACCACAAAGCCTGGCTGAGGGCTGAGCAAAGGTTCCCGTCCTATAGGTGTTCCTACGGGGGCTATCTTTACTGATCTGGACTCAAAGCCAGATATATTGGCTCAGTTTCCCAAAAGCATGTTGAGGTCACGTTAGGATAACCTGAGCCATATTTGAGCTTCTTAGCGAGCATGTGAATTCTTGAAACTTGTGGAATTTAATGAACAAACTTTCTTCCAAAGGCTTACTGTCATGGATTATGAAAGCTAGCATTGGACTCTGTTTAATTCATTTACAGGCTATAGGTTAAGGGTGTAGCCTCCAGAATTCCCCTAAACTCAGAAAAGGGTCAAAGACCCACACCTATAATATGCACTGTTATATGCACAGATGTGCAAACTTACAAGCACACAGGTGCGTCTCTTGTCTGTCCAATGAGGGAGTTTGAGAAGATGATCTTTGTAGAGACTCATTCAGACTGTAAAATGCCATGAATATACACGTCTAGAAATCTAGGGACCAGATACCACCACCCCAGGGGGACAAGTAAACTGGAAACACACACACACAATTACTAATGCCTTTCATGTGTAAAACGAATCTTGTCCTATCGCTAGTATAGTCTAGCTTTACATCTGATTCTTTAAGCAAAGACTATAATGGTGGGTCATAGGCACATGCTCTGGGGCTGTCTGAAAGATGGACCCATCTCTTTCCTTACTTCCGGTTTCTCTTCCTGAGTCATCCTTGGCTGAACGAGTGTCCCCCAAATGTGCTGGACCCCAGTGGTCACTGGGGGCCCCTGGTAGAACGTGCAGTTCTAGGCCTTTGCCTGAAGACTCTGATTAAGCTGGTCTGTGTTGGGACCCAGGAATCTATATTGTTATCAAGCTTCTCAGTGAATTCCTGTGACGATTAGACAAACTTGAGAAATCCTGAATCAATGCACCTGGCTGTGACCACTGGTGCTGATTCGATCCGGCAGACATGAAATTAAAGGCTGTTTCATGATCACAGAGCTCCTTCCTTGGAGCACTGAATGAGAATGAGTTCTGAGTTATCCATGAAGTTTCCTCACCAAGGTCTTAGGGTTTGAAAACGCAACACTATGCCATTGATTTCTTAGTCCTTCCATTCTTCTGCCTTGCTGGTCCTACTTGTTTCTTGGTTTATTTTCATCTGTTCGGAATTTTCTCTAACCTGAAATTCTATCCCATGGGACTACTCTAGCTTTCCAGCTATTTCTATGTTTTTTTTTTTTTTAAATTTCTCCTCATCTTCTGCACTTACAGTGATGTAATTTACATCACTATTTTTGGATTTTTAAACTATTGTCTCAAATACTGCACTTGATACCACCCTTAATTATGCTATGCTAAATAATATCTTTTTGTGTGTACCAATCTTAGCCTGGGGATCTAGCTGTCTGTCAGATGTTTTTGCTGTCCAATGGCATCAGTGTTGTCTTGCCAACTAATTTACACTGGAAGGCCAAGGCAGAGAAGTCTAAGTATTCATAGCATACCGAGAATATTTTGACATGCATCCAAAAGCATTATAAATGTAAAGTATGGAGAATAACTGCTGGGTTTACTCATCATAAGAAACAACGTTACCGAGTCCAAGCTGTACTGCTCTGCACGACAGGCCAATAAATTGAGAGACGAGCTGTTGGGACAAGGAACAGTGACTTTATTCAGGAAGCCAGCAGACGGAGAAGGTGGTGGACTCGTGTCCCAAAGAACCATGTTGCCTGAGTTAGAATTCCGGCTTCTTTTATACTAAAAGGGGAGGGAGTAAAGTCAAACACTTCCTGGTTCTGGTCCACCTCAGGAGGGAATGTGTTCATTTCTTCCTTCCTGCAGTCATTCACAGATGGGCCTGGTCATAATGTTTCCTATGAGCTAAACAAGGTATTTTAGCTTAATGCTCATGACCTGCAAGGCAGGGTTCCCAAAGATGGGCCACTATGTATAATTTAAGCTTATTGGCAACATCCCTTTAGTGATTAACTTGTAATAGAAGACAAAGGTCCTTCCCTATCACAACAATGCAGGGCACAGTGACTGTGTGTAATACGTGAATCTGTGCATTAGAAATATAAAGAGGGATAAGTGCCCTTTTAGACAGTCTTAAAGTCTAGCCTTGGAGGTAAGACATGAACATAAAAAATAAAAATAAAACATTTCTTTCAGAACAAGACTATGTGTAAATCAGATGAGAAGGATTCTCGAAGTAAAAGGTATCTTGGTCACTTACGTCAGATGTGTTCTACTTCCCTTGCTAACATGCAGTTCTCCAGGAGGTAGGTCCCTTTCTAACACATGCATGAATGCCTATTCTGAATACCTTTTGCACAGTCATATTCATGGTGTTTTCACAGGTATATGAAAGAACTGTCACTCCACAATATGGTTTCAGTACTATTTCCCAGTAAAAGAAGCGTCATAAATAATCCATAAGAAAGTAACCAGCACAGTGTAAATCTGAAAAGTAAACAGAAGTAACCCCTGTCCTTTGAGGTTGCCGGGACTGTAGCGGGGGAGGGTAGAGAGGAGAGAAAGGGATGGCTATCTTGGAGGATCATGTAACAGCTCCCTTGGGACTGCAAATTGTTAAAGCCTCTTAACTCATGCAGATCTAAAATCAGCGTTGCTCCCACCAAACACGCAAGATTCCAGAATAGAGCCGAGTCCAGCCAATGCACCAGGGGCTCGAGGGTGTAGCCCTCGGCGAGCAAGGCGCCCCAGCTGGGCACGGGGTGGGTGCAAAGTCTACATGTGCACGACTGCGTGATTGGTGGGTAAGGTGAAAAAGCAAACGTCGAAAAGACACATACGGTGATAATGGCAGCGAGGCATAGAGACTGAGGAGAGAAGTTTTGAAAACCTCTGTGTCATCCCCCCGATGCCTCGCCTGCCGGGTCCCCGAGTCCCACAGCGCAGGCGCCCACACGTGGCGCGGCGTCTGGTGTCGCAGGAGCGGCTGTGACGTGGAAGGGCACTCGGGCGGGAGCGCTAGCCCACCTGGTCAGGGCCGGGCTAGCGTGGAGCTGCAGTCAGTCTGGCCCAGGCCCCCATGCGTGTGTGTGCACAGCCCCTCACCTGAGTGGGGAGGTAGGCGCTGGTCCCTCTCTGCCCTAAGACCGCACTCCTGAGGACGCAGCGTGCAAGGGGCACACAGGGCAGAGCCTGGTCACAGCCCGAGCAAGCGGCAGGGCTGGAACCTGGATCATCGGCCGAAGCCTGGCTGTCTCCAGCTACCCCCGCAAGCAAGCAGAGCACTGGGCTGCCTGGTGGGAGGGCCTGGGGGGATGCGGCCACAGCAGCTGAGGAGACACCTCCTTTTCTCCTTAAAGCCAATGGGATCGAGGCCACCTCGGAATCAGGACGAATTAGGATGATGGCAGCCAACCCTCAAACTGCCGCCTTTTCCAACAAAGAATTCCAAAGCTGCTTCAGAGGTGTTCCCCTCTTCCTGGATGTGCAACAGGGAGAAGGGGCGTTTCCGCAGAGATCCTGTTCCTTGGGTCAGAGCTTTGCTCAAATTGAAGGTCCTCTTCCCTTCCCCAGAAGCTGCACCCTAAGCAGGCTGCAGCCCGAGACCACCTCCGGGAGGTTTCCCATGAAGCAATTTCACAGACGTCCAGCTGGAAGGGTCCTGCAGATTCTTGGGCAATGGAGTGACTTTCTGGTCATTTGCAGAGAAAAGTGTCTCCCTCTTTTAGTGGCCAATTCAGACCCCCGCTATTAGCATTTGAATCAGGCAGCCGTGCTGTTTTGATTGAAAAGAGAAACCCAGCCTTTGTTGTTGCAATTCAGGGGCGTAAGTAATTTTCTACCCTCCTTTAATCAGGGCAAATAGTTGGGGAAATGGCAATATATGGGAAAAGTGTGGTCTGGCCTCGGAAATGCAAACGCAGCTCCTGTCCCTCCCGCAAGTGACAGCTCCCAGGAGATCAGAGCCTCCCTTGGCCGGCTGTCCTGTCCATAAGAATTTGGCTGAATGTCTTCAGAATATTCTCTTTCTTTGAGTTAAACCAACTCCAATAATTACAGAAACGCAGCAAGACATGATTGAATCATGGACGGTCAAGGTCTCCTCTTCAGTCTGCTGATCCATTTCCTGCACACAAGGAGAGAAGCGGGGAGCTCCATGGCGGGTACCAATGTGACACCCACGCTCTCTTAGAAGCCAAGGCCCCAGCTCCTGGGAGCACTTTGTAGTATTTAATCTGTGCACTTGGGAGACACCCTGTTCACTTTTCTAACGAATAAGAACTGCAAAAGTTCAAATTTAAAAAGATTGCAAGACCAGGTTTTCCAAAACCTTCATATGCCTCATTGTTCCTTTATTTTGCTCCCATTTTCCCATATTGTGTACGTGGAAATGTGAAGATTTCAGATTCTTAGAAGCGCAGATGACTGAGGACAACCCATCTGGGGAAAAAAGGTCCTTGCAAAGTTGAGTTTGCAGCCAAACTCAGAGCCAAGGTTAGCGGGACTCCTTACTTCTGCACCAGATACTGCAGCAAAGGCCACCACCCTTGTAGGAAGCTCCTGGCGGCCCTTCGGGGCCTGCAGCTCCTGGGCTGCAAGGATGACAGGCTTGACCATAGCCCCACTGAGCATCCAGCAAAGGTGCCTGTAAAACACCAGAGGTCGTGTGAGCCTGAGGCCCCAGCCCAGGGGAGGGGCCCAGGACCCCGGCCTTGGCTCCAGCTGGGGGGAACCAACACAGGCAGCGATTCCAAGCTGCCCGGCTCCGCTCTGCATGGCTCTGCTCTGCGTGTTCAGAGACGCAAGGAGATGCTTCTCCCCTCCTCTACCCAAGACCCGGCTCAGCAATTAGGAGAAACTGCTCCCGGCATCACAGTGGGCCCTCAGAGGGCTTCCGTGCAAACCAAAGCACGTTTTGTCGACTCTTCTAGCTAAAACATTTGCTAGCTTCCTTTACTGCTCCACTTGCCTTTGGATGACAGGCGAAGTCCCTCCTCTGAGACTGGGTTGACTCACTGCCTTTACCTCCCCTTCTTGCCCACAAATCCATCACCCCTTCCAGGAAGCCTTCCAGGATGCATTCCCTCCACTCATTAGCTCCTCCTAAGCTGGGGCTGAAATTGCCCTTCTTCCACTTACATTCTTTAGCTGTTTGAGCTCTGTAAGAGCCTCAAAGGCAGGTACCGCGTCTTCTAATTATTGTGTGTCCTCCCGTAAGCCTGAGTACTTTCCCAAGGAAAGCAATTTGTCAAACAGCTGTTCCCCAGGAGGGATAAAAGGCTGTGTTTGTTTCTGCCTCGGTGTTTGCTATATCGTGTGTACAGAGGCAGACGGCAGGCAGGGCGTTCAGGCATCTGTCTCACCCCAGTGTGAGGGGCACCCGTGCCGAGGGAGCCCGACTTGCCCCCCACTGCTGGCGCCCCCAAGCCTTGCCGTGCGCCCACCTCGCCAGAGCTCGCCCGCGGGGCAGGCGGTCGCCCTGTACTTTGCTTCAGCTGTTCTGGCCTCACCAGGAGAAGCAACGCAGAAAGAGAGGATGAAGCCCCGGGGCCTAGCCGAGGGCCACCACTGGGAGCTGTGACACTGGGCACTTGTCTCACCAGCTCTAGGGTCTGTGTCCTCACAAATCAACCCGTGACGACAACCGTTACACCGCGTTCTCTAGAGCTGCTGTGAGCACCAGGTGAGAGCGTGTGGGGCCTGCAGCTGCCACTGCGGAGGGACATGTCCTTGTCACCATCCCTGTGGGGTCCGAAACTGTGGCCCCAAGGGTAACCCTTGGGTCCCGGCCTCCTGAAGGGACTTCCCCATGAGACCGCGGCCTCCTGGCCTCTGTCCCCATCTTCCCAATCCTCCCAGGATGCAGGCAAGGGAGGGAAGGCACAGCCTGGTGACAAATATTGCGTCTGTTATTAGCATTGAGAGGGAGGCGGCAGCTAGTGAGGCCGATGGTGTTACAGGCACCGGGCAAGCACCTCCTGCAAGTCCCTCTCTGAGTCACTGGTGCTGCAGACCAGGAAGCAGGCTCAGGGGCTCGTGAGTGCTCTCGTGTCCACAGCAGTGAGCAGCCTGCCCAGGCGGGGGGACAGGCGGGAGAACTGAATCCTCACCCGCTTCCGGGAGGCACCCCTCCAGCCATGCGCTCTCCTTCAGCCCCAGACTTCCCGGGTTTAGGCCCAGTTTGTGCCAGGCGTGATTACTGATGCTCTAGAGGAATAAAAGGAAAGCGCAGTTTCTTGGGCTATAATAATGGGTGGATTCAATATGCTTCACACAGAATCCATATAACTGTCCACACGTGAATGCACACTGCATGGGGTCGGGAAATACTTTCTTCCCGCCCCCCACCCCGTCGTTTGCTGTTGCTTCTTTCAGGATGGGTATGAGCCAGCGGCTTCCAGCAAGGAAAAATATTGAGGCATCCTAATAACAGCACTGTGTGTTCAAGGCGTGCCGAGCCTGACAGCTTGCTTCTGTGTTTGCTTTTCTCTGTTTGGTGCTACCTTGAGCAGACTACTGGAGAGGAGCGGCCAGTTTGCAGATGTGGACCCAGAGGGCAGAGCTGGCGGTGTGGTCAGTGTTGTCTTGGTCTGGAAGCTGCACAGTGAGGCTCTGTTTTAGATCTGGGGTGGGGGGCGTGGGAAGGGGCGGCCACAGCACAGTACCCTCCTGGCTGCGTGTCAGCAGACTGTGTGGTGAAAGTCCTGACACATCCAGGGGGGCTGCCTGGAAGCAGTGGCCACCATTTATAACTAAGCATGAAAGCACATGCCTGTGTACTGAACTGTGTTTTCATTCTGGGTCTTGATGTGGTGACCAGAGGACAGAGACATTAGTTTTGGTCTTAGAGACATAAAAATCTAATATTGAGTCTAATTTATGAACAAAATGAAACCAAAGCAGCGCCCGCCTTTCTGTGGTCTGATTTTCCTACAACTTTTCTCCATGGACTTGTACAGCCCAGCAAAGCTGCCCCTCGATAGGCGATCACAGACGGGATGAACCCTGATTTGAATGGTATTTCTTAGCAATAAGGTACTATCTTCTAAAATATCAGGTAGTATATAATGAAAATTTGAAATATGAATAAATAAATACACATTTTAGAGATTGTTGTTAGTCCAACTTTACCAAATTCTGTTTTAAAAATTATGTCTCACATTTTGAATGTAATGAAAACAATAACCACAGAAATCATGTTTGCTTCCGATAGCCGGGTCCCGTGTTCCCCAGGGCACACAGGCAGCGTGGGGTGCGGCCCCAGGGAGGTGGCCAGAGGGCTCCCGTCGGGCTGGTCACCAGCCCAAAGCACGGCCTCCCCTCAACTTCCTGGGCTTCCCACAGCCCAGCCAGTGGGAAAAAAGATTCCAATCAGAAAACAAGAAGACACCAGGCGGCCCTGGGTGGCATGTGAGTAGTCTAGAAAAACACCAGAAATGAGAAATATTGGGAAAAAAACAAAAAAAAAGAACAAAAAAGCCCTGCTGTTTTTGAGAAGAATTTGGTAGAGAGAGGGGAAGGGAACTGAGGGATTCTGGTTTCATGCGGCTCCTCCTTAATGTTATTTTATTTTTATTTTTAATTTTGGCTGTGCCTCACGGCCTGCAGGATCTTAGTTCCCCCACCGGGGATCAAGCCCGGGCCCACAGCAGTGACAGCCTGGAGTCCTAAGCACTGGACGGCCGGGGACGCCCCTGTGTGGCTCCTGCTTTCGATCTCAACCCAAATATCACTTCCTCCAGGAAGCCTTCTGGGATGCCGTAGGGCAGCAGGGGACACGCACTGCCCTCCCATGGCCCTCACCCTTCCCATCTGGTGTTTTCCTCCTCTCATCACCGTGGAGGGATGGATGCTGGCTTGTCCGTCTTCTCCCCTCCTTTCTCCCTCCCCCACCCCACCCCATGTTGGCAACCCAGCGAGGCGGCAAGGGCTGTCTTGGTCCCTGCAGGGTCTCCTGCTTCTGGAACAGTAACTGGCCCACAGAGGAAATCAATTAATTTTTCCTAAATGAATGAGTAAATGAGCTCCTTCTGGCTCAGTTTTCCATCTATAAAATCTGTGTAATGCCCCCCCCCCAACACCCTTCTCGCCCGGAGGCAGGATGGCGCCGCAGGCCGGCAGGACACGCCTGGTTCAGCTCCTGCCTGACCCTTTCTACCCATGTGACCTTAGTGAGGCCCGGCCTTGGTGTCCTGGTTTCGTGCGGTGGGTACAAGGATACCTACTCCAGGGTTGCTGTGAGGATGAACTCAGCAAGGTAGTTAAGGTGCTTACATAACGCCCGGCTCATGGTACAAGCTCTTTGACTGTCCAGTACGTTGTACGAGATGGGTTGCATCCATTCAGGTGGTGGTGGTGGTGATGTTTCTAGTGTACGATGGTGCACGTCCTCCATGCCAGGTACAATCTTTCCCAACAACCTCGTAAATAACCGGAAGGGGAGGCTTGGGCTGCCCGCTGGGGCCCCATGGGTGAGCCGGCCTCCGACTAGAAGCCCAATTGCAGCCTGGTCGCTGATGGTGGCCGATCGCATCTGTGAGTCCAGATCGACGTTAGTCCCGTTTGACGTGGCAGGCACGGGAAAGCCTTCAAGACAAGACCCTGGGATTCAGTCTCTTACTACTTTGCTCTCTGGTCAACTCCCCTTGTCTTTTGGGGGTCCTTATCAGACGGAGTGAAATGAACAGAGTTCAAGTTTTAATTAAGGGACCTTGCACTGTAAAGAGCCCCCATCAGTCAGAGGCCGAGGCCTTGCAGAGAGGTCGGGAAAGCCAGGATTCTGGGGGCGCCTGAGAAAGCCGGCCCGCTGCTGGTGAGGTGTCGGAAGCTCCCCTCCAGTCCAGGCCGAGCCTGCCTCTGCCCTCCGAAAATGTCACGGATGCCTTGCTTCTGGGCACGCAGGTGCAGACCCATCACTGAAGACAGGACAGGGTCATCTGCTACCAATTGTCCTCTAGGCGCTGTCTCCTGGGGAAGCCTTCAAATTCTATCCATTTATAGGTGTTTTACAGATATTGACTTCCAGTCAGCACATAACAGCAGATTTGGATTCATCAGTCATTAGTTTGTTTGGATTTTCATGCAAGTTGCGGTAGAGATGATTTTTTCTCCTACACACACAGACACACATACACACGTACACATACACACCCTTATTAGTAACTATTTGTTTTTATTTCTCTGATAATTGATTTTGGTGAAGATTGAGTAATTCGTCTTGCTAGAAACAGATGCTGTTTTATCTGTTTAGCCAGTACCTGTGGTTCTCAAATCATCTTCCCAGGCAGGATTGTTGAGTATGAAATGCTAGTCCAAATTTTATATGCTTTTTCCCCAAAATTTTGGAGAACGTTTCCATAATTTCCCCAGTGGTCAAAATTTCCAATTTGAGATATAAGAGCCTTGTGAAATTACATGATAAGGATAGAAAGTAGGAATATTGGTAAGGGTGGGTAGATACACAATGAGAAAATTTACAGGTAAAACAGGCTTGAGAGAACCACTGAATTGGTGAATCTATTGTCAAACTTAGCGTAGACCAGGGTGCTTAACATCAAGTTCAGAAACTTTGGGGGTGTAACCCCCTTAAAATATGTTGTATATGATTATGTACATATGATTTTCTTGGAGACAGGATTCATAGTGTGTGTGTGTTTTAAATTAAGTTTTTAAGGAGGTCTGTGATCCAAAAACAGTTAAACGTCATGAAGTTTTATCCAACGAAGTGGATAAAACCTTTTATTTGCAGAAAAAATTATACATTGGTATAGTAACCATTGTTAATATTGGTACTGCCACCATTTAAAGAGGTTATGTATAGAAAAAACGATTTAAATACAATTTCTTTTCCAGTTTTGTTGAGAAATAATTGACATGCATCACTGTACAGGTTTAAGGTGTACAGAATGACGGTTCGATTTATGTATATTGTGAAATGTTTACCACAATAGGTTTAGTTAACACTCATCATCTGATATAAATACAATAAAAAGAAAAGAAAAAACATCTCTTGTTACGAGAACTCTTAAGGTCTACTCTCTTAACACTTTTCCTAAGTATCACTGCAACTTTCTTATACGCCACACACAGCAGTGTTAGCTATAGTAGTCATGTTATACATTGCATTCCTAGTGCTTATTTATCTTATAACTGGGAGTTTGTAACTTTTGATCAATTTCTTCTAATTCTCCCTTTCCCGAAGTCTTGCCTCTGGTTCCACATATAAGCGAGATCACACAGTATCTGTCTCTCTGTCGGACTGACTTCACGTAGCATCATGCCTTCGAGGTGCATCCATGTTAAGATTTTTTTCTACGTTTTTTTCTAGGAGTTTCATGGTTTCAGATCTTACATGTAAGTCTTTAATCCGTTTCAATTTGATATTTGTGAGTGATGTAAGAGAGATATCAAGTTTTACTCTTTAAATGTGAATATCCAATTTTTCCCAGCACCATTTATTGAAGAGACTGTTTTTCCATTGAGTATTCTCGGCTTCATTGTCAAATATTAGTTGTTCATATATGCTTGGGTTTATTTCTGGATTCTTGGTTCTGTTCCATTGGTCTATTTATATGTTTTTAATGTCAGCACCATACTGTTTTCATCACTATAGCTTTACAGTATAGCTTGAAACCAGCAAGTTTTATGCCTCTTTCTTTGTTCTTCTTTGTTCTTCTTTCTCAGAATTTCTTTGGCTATTTTGGGTCTTTTGTGTTTCCGTATAAATTTTACGAGTTTTTTTCTACTTCTGCAAAAAATGCCATTGGAATCTTGATAGGGATTGTGTTGAATCTATAGATGACCTTTGGTAATATTAACATTTTAACAATATTAATTCTTTCAGTCCATGAACATGGGATACCTTTGCATTTATTTGTGCCTTCTAAGTTTTCTTTCATTAACGTCTTATAGTTTTCAGAGTAGATATCTTTCATCTTCTTGGTTAAATTTATTCCTAAGTACTTAATTGTTTTTGATGTTATTGTAAATGGGATTGATTTCTTTTCTTTTCTTTTTTTTCTCTTTTTGTGGTACACAGGCCTCTCACTGCTGTGGCCTCTCCCATTGCGGAGCACAGGCTCCGTATGCGCAGGCTCAGTGGCCATGGCTCACGGGCCCAGCCACTCCACGGCATGTGGGATCCTCCTGGACCGGGGCACGAACCCGTGTCCCCTGCATTGGCAGGCAGACTCTCAACCACTGTGCCACCAGGGAAGCCCTGATTTCTTTTTCAGAAGATTCATTGTTAGTAAATACAATCTTTAAGAGAAGGCTCTGTCTCTTTCCTTTAGGATTAACCTCCCAGAACACGTGAGGGGTGAGCCTACTTCTCCGGGGATGACCACAGTACCCAGGACCACAGTACCCTTGACCCTGGAACAAGCAATTCAGATACACCATGTTGTGGTTGGCTCCTGTCTTTTCTCTGCCCAGAGACTTAGAGGATGTAGTTCCCCAGGAGATCAAAGAACAAGTTAGAGAGGGATTAAAAGCAGGAGATGCCAGAGGATGAGAGACTGTGGTTGGAACAGGACACTGAGCTTAAGATTTGAGTCCGCACAGCGCTGGACAATGCCTAAGGGCAAGAGTGTGAGCTCCTGCCCTTGGCGGAGTGGGGGTGAAGGTCACTGAGATTTCAGGGATGCTGAATTAGAAGGGTCAGCAGCCTGAAGAGATGGAAAACCCAGGACAATGGCAGGGGGAAAGTGAAGGGGCATGAATTGTTTCCCAGTTCCTTGGTGAATAAGAGCCAACAGCCAAGAACTGCAGTGGGGGTGGCACATCTCCAAGGCACTTTGCCTTCAGAGTTCGTACATGTAGTTTTTTCCCTTTTTTGCTTCTAGGAGGCTAAGACAGCAAGTCAATACTGGATTAAGTATGCAGATTGAGAATGAGACTGTAGTATCCTACCTAGAAGAAAAGGATGAAGACATGCTGAAACTCCCAAAGAAGTAATTAAATGGCAGATTTCCTTTTCTTTAATTCAAAGTTATGAAGAGCAATGATGGTACCATCAAGTAAATAATAATATATTTATTATGAATGTGACATTTCCATGGAGAAACCCAGAACCATGAATAAGAACCAGTAGAAATCAGAATCAGCAGAATTAGATTCACACAAAAAAATCAAGATAATGGAAGTTATCAGATGTGGAAAGTAGAATAAGTATGACTGATACAGTTAAATAACTTTCACAAACAAAATTTAAATTATGAGTAAAGAGTAGGAGACTATGAAAATGAATTAAATTTGTTTGAAAAAGGAAGAAATAGAATTTTTAGAGTGGAAACAATAATAAATAAAAATATGTAACAAGTGGGTTAAAGAGTAGATTAGACATATATATGAAGATAGAATTAGTGAATTATGTAGATCAACAGAAATTACCCAAAATACAGCACAGAGAAACAAAATGGTGGTAGAACATATAAGAGAGCGTTAAGGGACATACAGGCCAGAGTAAGAAAGTCCAACATACGTTTCATCACAGTTCCGGTGGAAGTAATCAAGAGGATGGGGAAGAAGCAATATCTGAAGAAAAAAGTCTAAAATTCCAGAACTGACGAAAGACACCAATCCTTAGATTTATGGATTCCAAAGAACCACAAGAGCAATAGATAAAAAAACAACAGGGCTTCCGAAGTGGTGGCGCAGTGGTTGAGGGTCCGCCTGCCGATGCAGGGGACACGGGCTCATGCCCCAGTCCAGGAAGATCCCACATGCCACGGAGCGGCTGGGCCCATGAGCCATGGCCTCTGAGCCTGCGCGTCTGGAGCCTGTGCTCCGCAACGGGAGAGGCCACAACTGTGAGAGGCCCGCGAACCGCAAACAACAACAACAACAACAACAAAAAACACCAAATGTAAAGTGAAGTTCTTTAAAGAAGCCAGAGAGAAAGGACAGATCACTCACAAAGAAATAACAATTAGAAATACAGACGACATCTCAATAGCAACAGTGGACAAATCATTTTAGTATGAAGAAATAGAAAAATCCAAATAGTCCTGCAATTATTAAATAAATTGAATCCATAATTTGAAAACCCTCCCACAAAGAAAATAAGAAAATTCTAGGCCCATATGGTTTCACTAGTGAATTTCATCCAAATATTTAGGGGAAAAATAATGTCATCTTTTCTAAGTAAACTCCCCAGAAAATGGAAAAAGAGGGCGCGTCGTCCATTTCTTTTTGCGATACCTGCATAGCCTAGAAGGAAAAAAACAGGCTAATCTCACTCAAGAATGTAGTTGCAAAAATTTTAAACAAAATATTAACAAATTGAGCCCAGTAATATATTCTTTATTTCAGTAATTTCTGCTCATAATGAAAATGATAGCAAATTATAAATAAGAGGGAAATTCCTTAATCTGTTAGTATATTTTTAAAAAAATTGTAAATAAATAATGTACTTAATGGTGAAATGTTGAAACTGTTCCTTTTGAATTTGGGAACGACAGAAAGATGCCTATTTATTCCTATTTCTCTTCAAGCTGGGACTGGAAGTTTGACTAGTATAATAAGAAAGAAAAGGAAAAGCCATAAAGTTCATAAAAGATATAAAACTGTATTTTTTAATAGAAAAACACCAACAGAGAAAAGCAAGAAAGTAATTATTATAATTTTCCGGAAAATGTTTAACTTTAAAGGGGAGGTTGGGGCCTGTGATTGGGAAGCGAACCCTCTGGGGTGCTGCGAATGGGCTCTTTCTTGATCTGGGTGGGGATTACTAAGTGTTTGTATTATAATGAGGTGTTATATGAGATTTTGTAATAAGATGAAAGTGTTTACATAAATATTACTTAAAATGCGTGATTTTATAAAATAATTTGTAAAATATTCCATTTACAATAGCAGTAAAAATTAATTATCTAAGATTAAATTTGGGGAAAAAATGTGTAAACCCTTTATGAAAAAAATTATAAAACATTACTGCGAGACACTTAAAAAGACCTAAGTAAAAGGAGTGTCATGCTCATGGAGAGAAATACTATATATTTCAAAGATGTCAGTGCTCCCCAATCGGATCTTTAGAGTTAATGCAATTTCAATAATTTTTCATGGAATTTGACAAGCTAATTCTTACGTTTATGTAGAAGAGCAGCCAGTTGTAACAGACAAGACACACTGGAAACAGAAAGTAGTAAGGGCTGGGGCTTGTCCTACATGTCAGGCCCTAACTTAAAGCCATAGAACAATTAAAATAGTGCTTCATTGGCACCAGCATAGATAAAACCATCCATCAATGAATTAGAATAGGGAGCCCAGAATCCGAGGGCCCAGAATCAGATGCAGAACAGAAACTATTTATGGCAGACTTATTGCCGATCTTTAGTGAAACAATGGATGATTTAATAAGCGGTGCTTAGACAATTGATTTTCCACATTGAAAGGGGATCTCTATCTCATCTTATGCACAGAAGTCAGTTCTGAGTGGTTTAAAGTCCTCAACTAAAAAGGCAGGGCTATACAGCTTTCCAAATATGAGAGACTATCTTGGGAGTTGGAATGGCTCTCTTAAACAAAGGCACAAAAACCATAGAGTGGAAAGGAAAAGTGTGACACCTTTGACCATATTAAAATTGAGAATTCCTGTTGGCAAAAGGGTATCATCAAGGACACGAAAGACTAGTCATTAAAGGAGAGAATGTTTTACTATTTATAAAATAGCCAAATGATTAGTATTAGCATTACAAAAAAACCTCCTGTAATTGAATTAAAAAAAAATTCAATGGACAAATTCCATACGATATCACGTATATGCTGTCTAAAATATGACACAAATGAACTTATTTACAAAACGGAAACAGACTGACAGATAAAGAAAACAAACTTACGGTTACCAAAGGGGAAAGGGGGTGGGGGAGGGGTAAATTAGGAGTTTGGGATTCACAAATACAAACTACTATATATGAAACAGATAAACAACAAGGACTTACTCTATAGCACAGGGAACTGTGTTCAATATCCTATAATAAACCACAATGGAAAAGAATATGAAAAAGTTATATATATGTATAACTGAACCACTTTGCTGTATACCAGAAACGAACTCAACATTGTAAATCACCTATAGTTCAATTAAAAGAAAAGAAAAAGATTCAATAAGATGCTCAAAATCCTTAGAAATCTGGGAAGTGCCTTTTGAAACCATGACATTCTTTTTTATACCCTTCAGATTGGAAAAATTGTAAAATTCGACAATATCAAGTGTTGGCCAGGATGCAAAGAAAGAGGAACCTTACTCACTGCAGGTGGCGTATAAAACTGGTGCAACATCTTTTGGAAAACAATTCAGCCAATTCTATAAATACCGAAGGTGGACCTTACCCAGAAATTCCCTTTCTAGGCTTATAGCTCATCTATGGGAACTCTTACTCACGGGCATCACAAGATGTATAAATTTATAGCTGTATTCAAACCTCAGCAGATAACACTGTACAAGTTCCCACAACGTTCCAGGTTTTTCTTTCAGTGCCTTTATTTATTTATTTGGCTGCGCGGCATGTGGGACCTTAGTTCCCTGACCAGGGATCGAACCCCGGCCCCCTGCATTCGAGACATGAAGTCTTAACCACGGACCGGCGGGGAAGTCCCTTTCTCAGTGCCTTTAACCTCATCAATTCCTCTAGCACCCAAAGGAAGTAGCTACAATAGTAGAGTGGTCTTTTTTTAAAAGCCAGCCTCTGAGGTTAATGATGATCTTGAAAGTTATACAAGTTGACAAAAAGTGAATCAGGCAAAGTCCAAGAACACAATTTGAGTCTTCCTACTTTTCTTCTGGAATTACTGTAGTCCACTAGTATAGCTTGGAGTTACAGTTCCACATGAACTCTGTGACCCTGGGGAGACTTCTTCACCTCTCTGATCTACATTTTATTTTATTATGAAAATTTTTAAAAGAAGGAGGATAATAATTCTGTCTTGCATAGGGTGCTTCAGAAGCACGATTAGGATGATGTATTCAGGTTTAAGCACTATTTAGCCTTTGCTTTTCTCTCTAATTACCAGCATCTCTGGCTGGATTGTGAGTTGTTTAAGGATGTTTTCCTCCTCCAGTTCCTATTATATTGTCATCCTTCGTATTATGAAACTGTTTTTTCAGATTTTTCAAAGTATTTAAGCCAACCAGTTCCCCTCCCCAAACCACACACACACACACACACACACGCACACGCACGCACACGCACACGCACACACACGCCACATTCCATTTATAAATAGTTTTTTGAACGTGGTGGGTAGGAGAGAGATAAACACATTTGTTTCCACTTGCCATATATTTAACCTAGTTTGGTGGAAACAAGATGATTTTAAAGTAAGACAAACCAGAAATCCAGCTGCTCTCCATTCTTCCCTCTCTCTGGAGCCTTAGTTTCCTGAATATAAAAGAGGACCTCTCACCACCTTGCAAAGCTGATGTCTGGCTGATAACATATGCGGGACTCCTCGCATATAATAGACCCGCGGGGAATGTTACTTCCTCCCGCCTGTGTTCTCGGGCTGGGACACGTTGGACCCTGGAAGCTGTGTGAGTTGAGGTTGTAGAACGTGCTAATCCTAATTTCCAAATGGGTTTTCCCCCTCAGCGGCTTCTTTTCAGCTGGCAAGGTCCCCGTGGTGGGAACCATTGACTGGGGCCCTTTTCTCACCGACATGCCAAGCCCTCCCCTTTGTCCCGTTTTTTTACTATCAGTCTGGTACTTGATATGGAGGGAGGATGCATCTTAGCTCCCCCTTCTTGTCGTACCAGCCCCCAGCTCTCCCTCGGGGCGCCCCCCATGGACACCCTCCGGCTCTCTGTTCTCACCCCAGCTGCGGCATTTCTGCTCAGGGCTCCGTCTGTCTTCCTGTCTTTCCCTCTCCCCCAGATAGGCCTTCCCCAAATATCCTTACAATATCTCTCCTTCTCCCTTGTTTTCGTCTTGGTCTATGGTATTTATGGGAATTTCTACAAGAAGTCTCTAAAAGTGCCCCCAGAGTTTCTAGGATACAGTGCAGACCTTTCTAGAGTTCTTCCTATCTAGTCCATGAAGATCCCAGAATCCCACCGTCTCAAAAGCCTGCCCAGTGCCCCACCCCCATACCTGCCTGCTGACCTCTGCCCTCCGGCGTCCTCTTCCCAAACCACAGGGCACCTAGCACACCGGCCTCACCTTTAGCTTTCCCGCCAGACTTGGCCCTCCTGTCTTAACGTCCCCTTTGTTCTTATTAAATAGGTGATTGGGTCTTTGGAGTCTCCACTGTCATTAAAAGTCCAATCTCTCTTAGTTGTCCTCAGCTTTGCTCCAGAATCAAGGCACTAAAACCCGACTGCACGCAGCCTCCCTCAGGTCTCTGCTCCATTTCAACATCTGGCCACACTGCACACTGTTTTTTCCATAGAAAGAGCAGTCTCCCTCCCACTCCTGGGCCTGGGACCTTGCCCTCTCCCTGCTGCTTCCTCTAGGAAGGGTCAGGCTCCTGAATCTCTGGGCTCAGAGCCTGCTGTGCCAGCCCCTCTCACAGCAACAGTCACAGCCTGGCCTCATTTGGGACATAATGTCGGCCTTTCCTGTTGAATAGTTGCACTGGGAACCTCAGAGCTGGTCCAGCACAAGTAGTGTATACCAGTCATTCCCAAATCCGTTCGTGTCCAGCATTGTTTCCTATAAGAGAATTGGTTTGGGACTTCAGATTTAATTCAGTGCCAAAGGAGGATTTTCTAAAATAAGGTATAGAGAAAGGAGAAATGCCATTTTACAAGGTCACCGATTAAATGATTGGGTAGAGTTCCCGGGCATGGTTTCTTGAGTAACTTTATACCCGAAATGATGTTCCTACTGCTTCACCCTCACTGCTTCCCTTGGAAGAGCTGATTTCTTTTCATTCTTGGGTCTCATTCTGTACACGACTCCGCAGGGGACCCCTGCTTTACCGTCTTCAGGACGCTGGGCGATTCAAGTCAGTGAGTAGTGACTCGAGAAAGGCCGCTCCGGATCCCGTGGCTCTTGCATTTTCGTGAATGTTAAGGGTTCATGTGTCGCCCACGTGTTGTTAAAATGCCCCCTAGCAGGTCTCCAGGGAGGCTTGAGAGCGGCTGGGACCGTGAGCCATGGCCGCTGAGCCTGCGCGTCCGGAGCCTGTGCTCCGCAACGGGAGAGGCCACAGCAGTGAGAGGCCCGCGTACCGCAAAAAAAAACAAAAAAATAAACAATAACAAAAAGCCCATGCTGGCAGCATCCCAACTTTGCCAGTCTAGGCACTCAACAGCAGGAGTCCAGTGCTGGTTCGAGTGAGTAAGACAGACCCTACCCTGCACCTCGCCTGCCCCACAGTGTGGCTGAGGGGTCCCTGGGGCAGCCGGCAGGCTGGGGACCCCCGGGCACCCCGTCCCAACGGAGGAGAAAGAAAAGAGCAGGGAGCCAAGTGTGAAGGGTGAGGGGCAGTGGGGTTATTCCTAGAACTCAGAGGAGAAGCAGCCTCTGGAAATAATAGATGGCAGGAAGCAAAAGATGAATTCAGAAAACTGTTTGGCCTTTTCAGTGAGACACAAAAGCATGGCTTCTAAGAAACAGCGCCTCAGGGAGCGAGGAGATTGTGATGCAAGGCAGAGGCGAGGGACTTGGGGGATCAGGACTGTCAGAAAACCGAGGCGACAGCAGAAAAAGAAACTGTTCATTGGAGGCAGTAAAAACCAAAAGTGACGGAGAAAAGCAAACTGACAGAGTGGTGTGGGAAAAACATTTCACAAGCCACTTAATACATGCAGAAGAGGCTAAGGGATGAAACAGTGGAGAAGCTGAGAACAGGCAAGGAATCTGATTTGGAAACACAGATAAGGTGGAAACAGAAGCACTGAAATTGTTACCACAACGCAGGCCAGGGCTGAAGAGATGGCTGAAAGGGCTTTCCCGGCCTTCCTGGAAAAACGGGAGAAAGACATTCCACCCTGAAGACAAACTATGAACTACGAGGCCTGAGAAACTCAAGAACCCAGGAGAACAAGCTACCCGCCACAGAAGGGACCATAGTCCAGCCACCTACAGATTTCTCTTCTGCTGCCTGGGATTCCAGGACGGAGGCAACTGCGCTGGAGTTTTACAGAGAAAAGTCACAATCCCAGGCGTTCAGCCTCACCAGGCTTGTTTGTTTGTTTTTGGTGTGTGAACGCCCATCAGGAAACCGTACACTGTCATCTGTGACAAAGCTTTGTGGCTGAGAAAGTATAGGCAGGATGGATTTGGTCTGGAAGCACTTCCTCGGGCTAATAATCCAACTCCACACCTGCCAGGGCCACACCCTCCCGTGCACTTCCGGAGAGAGGTCTGGGAGCTCAAAATGAGAGCCCGACTGCCCTCTTCCTGGGGCTGCAGTGACAGGTCAGCCAGGTCCAGGGCTGGGACACTACTGGGAAAGGCTTTGAGAAACAAGTCTTTGCTCTCTTCCACAAACCAGAGATGCCCCAGACAACCCAGTGGCCTTTGAAAACTTTCAATGCTATGGAGTCTAAAGAATTATATTGTGCAACTTTAAAAACCATAACAAAATTCATCGGGTTTCTTTCAGTGGGATAGACAGAAAACCCACTAGTGACAGAAAAGATTTGCTATCAAGCGCCCTTTATATGTTGTCTTAAATTTAGGACGCAAATGCTTTTGTTAAGTCTGCTTAACCAGGATGGAAGAAGGGCTCACCAGAAGAACAGAATGAAAAAAAAAGTTGAGGAAAACACACCTACACATGCAGTGATCAGCGCTTGAGGTTTGCATTTGCATACGCGCGCGCACGCGCGCGCACACACACACACGAGCACACACACATCATGTATATTCAGATATGTACGTCCATCATGTGTCCAGTATATTCTACAGTGAGCACAAATTATCTAATCAAAAATCAATTTATTTTTTAAGGAAGAAGAAAAAATAAAAGAAGGAAACTGGAGGGCATGGCGGGGGTCCCACAACGCTGTCCCTGCCCTGACTGCCCTTGAGCCTGTTACGGCACCATTGATACCCGCTCCCACAAGACAAATGGTTTTGTTGCTTGAGAGGAGGGTGGGTCTGGGGAAAACCGCCTCTCTGGGAAATGAGGGGTGTGTGTGTGTGTGTGTATGTGCTTTTTTGTAAAATGTTTCCCAAGTTATTGGTGGAGCCTAAGGCGTTCACTTATTTTTCTGGACCGGCTGGCTAGACTTCCCAACGGGAAAAAGACCTTGGGAAAGAAACATCTGGGGAGCCCTGGCCCCTCCTCCCCCCAAGGAAGCACCTTGTTATTAACTGGGAATTCTTTATAGCTGGGCGGGAGGAAGTTTTTGGCTGTAAACTGTCATGCACGGCAGCCTTCATTGAAAGGACCCGGAGAGCGGAGACGCTTATCCTGAGAACCAAGAACAAAGATCCAGAAAATCAGGCACAGAGGAGAAAGGAAAAATACTAGGCGGTGACAGCCCGGAGACCTCCCCAGCTACGGCGCAACCCCTAAGCCCCCGCGTCTCGCCCAGCTGCGCGCTGAGCTTCCCGCGCGCCGCTCTGGAACCCTGGACCTTCCTTCTGGAGGGAAGAAATGTCGCTGCTCACGTTTGAGAGCTAACATCCTTTTCTGCCGGGGCTTTATTCTTATTTGTCCTTCCCCCTCCCGTTTGTGGAGCCGAATTGAAATCGGAACCACAGTTACCGGAGCGACCTGGTAAACCCGCGGGTCCTCACCCGCGCTTCCAGACTTTGGGAAAATCGACCCCGAAGCATCAGCTCCAGGAGAGCTCCCGCCTCAGGGGCCAAGGAGTGTCCTAAGCTTCGCTCCCGGCCGGGGGTTTTAGAGACCCTCAACTGCCTGGTACCCACGCTTCTTCCCCCTCCACCTCACACCCACCCCCCTTTATTCTAAGTGCGCAGGCTCGGGAGGTCTCAACCGCACAGATGACCTTTAGACATCTTTAATTTCTCCGGAAAGCCCCCCAAAGCCTATGGCCCGAAGAGCCTGGTGGAAGGCGACTCAGCAGGGTCCGGGTGCCGGGAGCAAATGAGGTCCTTTTGCTGCCTCTTTCCAGAAGGAAACTTTCCCCCTCGGGTCAGCTCCCTGGGCATTTCCTTGCATCCTAGACAACAACAACAAAAAAACTGAGAAATGCGACAGTGGCGGGGTGCGCCGGGCCTCGCGACTCCGCAGGCCCCATCTGGAGAGGGGCGGAAAGGTAGCCGGGGGAGCGCGCTCACCCCTCCCCAGGGGGCTGCGGGCGCGCGGTCCCCCGGCATTCTCGACCCCGGAGAGAGCCCGGCCCCGCGCGGGGCAGAGCAGGGTTAGCGCGGGGCGCAGATTCCACGACCTCCCCGCAGAGCCAGCCCCCTAGCTAAGTGCAGGGTTGTTCGGAATGGGTGCCCCGCCGATGCGTGGCTTTTCCCAGAGGGCGTGAGGTGGGGTGAGCGCCGAGCAGACGCGGGGAACCGAGGCTAGGACCACGCGCCCTCTTTACCGAGGCGCGCAGACCGCGTCCCGACGCCGAGCATCTGCTGCCGTTCCCCTTCCTGGGCTCCCGTTTTAGGAGGAATGTTATTGTCTGAAGAGACCCTATTGAACTATTTCCTGCTCTTTGTCACCTTTCCTTCGCTCTCCTCGCGGAGGTTCTCCCCGAAAGGTGATAAACCACTCGAGCCGCGCACGGCCGGGCGCTGCGGCCGGCCGGGTGGGGAGACGCCCCTGGAACCCGGCTCGCCAGGAATGCCTGGCCCGCCCCCTCCCACTCTCACCTTCCGCGAAAGCAGAGACCAGAACCCACAGAAGTGGAGCCACCTCTCGGGTTACACTCAGTGTGCGCACAGACCTCGTCCTCAAAGTCCTGCTTGGATAAGGGGGGAGCGAGGAAACATCCCCCAAGGGGTCGTTTGGTTGATTTGGGCCTATCATCTCCCTCTCGGGGCGCTGGATGGGCCCGTGGGCAGAGACTCCGAGCGTGGGCCCTCCCTTTCCAGACAGGCGAGGGCTGCGGAGAACAGGGGACGCCGGGTGGGCTGATCCATGGTCGTGGGTGTTAGCGGAGTCACCTGAAGCGCCGCAGGCCGAGGGACGTGTCGGGACGGGACCGGGCTCGGTAGCGGGCTGAGCTTTCGGAGGAGCGGAGACCAGCCCGACCCGGGCTAGGCACAGGGCTCGCCCTTAAGCGTGGCTGTGCGCGATGGTCGCTGGCGAGGGACGGACACAGGCTCGGGCGCAGGTGAGAGCCGCGGTGCGACTCCAGGCTGGCACACCTGCGGGGTCCTGGGTGCGCTTCGAGAGAGAGAGATAGAGAGAGAGAGAGAGAGAGAGAGAGAGAGAGAGAGAGGGAGAGGGAGAGGGAGAGAGAGAGAGGAGGGCCCCGCGCGCGAGAGCTGGGGAGCTTCGCGGGCAGCCGGGCAACTCCTCGGCGAGGTGCGTGCGGGGCGAGCTCGGGAGCCCTGCCCATCCATCCCCACGCCGTCCGTCCCCCATCCCCTCCCGGCTTTCGGGGCCAGCCCGGCCGCTTTGATGGAGGTGCAAACATTTGGAGGAGGGCGGAGGTGTAGGCGCTGGGCCGGGGCTCGCGGGGCCTGGCTCCGGATTTACAGAAGGCAGGCGCGGGAGCCCATTGTTGGCCCCCCGCCTCCGCGGCGCGCCCGGCTGAGTCTGATATGGCCGCTCGCGGCCAATGGGCAGCGGCCCTGGCACTTCAAAGGGCGCGCGGCCCAATCCGCCGCGCCCCCTCGGCGGCTCCCGAGGCTCTATTTATGCCGAGGGGTGATTTTCTCTCCCCGGAGACCTCCTCCAGTAGCTCCTTGCGGGAGTTCAAGTGGAATAACCTTCCCCCCCCTTTCCCCCGCCCCTCCCCCCCGGATCTCTATCCTCGTCCTCCTCCCAGGTCTGTGCTGGCACCCGGGCGCCTCGCAGGTCTTGGCCCAAGCGGCCCCTCTTCCTGGAAGAGCGGCCGCCTACTGGGGCGAAGGTGGCTCTCGGGTAGCAAGTCGGGGCTTCGGGGGGCGGTGGGGAGGAGCAGGCGGGAGGATGAGCTCCCCCGGCACCGACGGCGCGGGGAAGAGCCTGCAGTACCGAGTGGACCACCTGCTGAGCGCCGTGGAGAGCGAGCTGCAGGCGGGCAGCGAGAAGGGCGACCCCACGGAACGCGAGCTGCGCGTGGGCCTGGAGGAGAGCGAGCTGTGGCTGCGCTTCAAGGAGCTCACCAACGAGATGATCGTGACCAAGAACGGCAGGTAGGCGCGCACCAACCCGGCGTGTGCCACGCGCTCGGGCGGGCCGGGCAGCCGGGCTGCAAAGTTCCTTACCTTCCAACACTTTCTCCCGGTCTTTTTGCTCATTTCCGCTCAGACTGGGGAACAGACCCTTGTGGCCCCTAATTGTCCCTCTGGGACTTCTTCGCGTAATCCTCACTTCTGGGCATGAGGACTCCCGGGGGACTCCCTCGAGCCGCGCCTCGCCCACGCTTGCCCCGCGGGCTGGACCCGAGTGCTGCAACCCTCTGCCAGGTCCTCTCCCGCCCTGCCTCTGGAGGCCGGGGGTGGGTAGTGAGGAGGGCTCCTGTGGATCTAGGAGAGTCCTGGGAAGGGGGGCGCTCGGGCGTCCCCTTTGTAAGTTCCCAAGGGGGCTCCTCTTTGCTCCAAATGCAGATGCCCCTGGCTTCTTCGTTCTAACGGGTCAGATCCGGGGTCCTCCAGCTGCGCTCCTTCCTTTCCAGGAGGATGTTCCCGGTGCTGAAGGTGAACGTGTCTGGCCTGGACCCCAACGCCATGTACTCCTTCCTGCTGGACTTCGTGGCGGCCGACAACCACCGCTGGAAGTACGTGAACGGGGAGTGGGTGCCAGGGGGCAAGCCTGAGCCGCAGGCGCCCAGCTGCGTCTACATCCATCCCGACTCGCCCAACTTCGGGGCGCACTGGATGAAGGCGCCGGTCTCCTTCAGCAAAGTCAAGCTCACCAACAAGCTCAATGGAGGGGGCCAGGTAGGTGTGATGGGGTGCGGACACGGGGCGGCGGACGACGCGAGGAGGGGCCCCCGAGACTCTGCACCTTGTCCCCGGGGAGTCTTGGAAGGGCGCTGCGCTCACGGAGGTGACATCTGCCTTCCTCGGTTCAGCCTGCAGTGTTGTTTATAGTAAACTGACGACGGTAACACCAAGGCCTGGAGAGCGGGGAGAGGGCGCAAAGCCTCCCCTTTGAACACTCAGGCAGATCTCAAGTTTGGGGGAACTTTTGCGTCCTAGCCCTCAACTTTCCTAGGGGTAGAGAAAATACCAGTCTTGATAGTTAAACGGTCGCTTTAGCGCTGAATACGTCCACGTATTTACTGCGTGGAGTCTGAACAAACTTGTAAATCTGTCCTTTTCTACAGAACATCTTTACTTGGGGATTGTTCCTGGGAGACCCGGTGTTCCCGTAAGCTGCGATCTCGCTCAAGCATTTAAAGCTGTCTGCAGCTGCCCTGGAAGCCTTAGAACTTTACTCTACCAGGTCAAAGCATTTCGTGATGGGCATTCATTGCCTTTAATGGTGTGCAGCATCTCACATTCCTTTTCCAAACTAGTGGTGAGAGCAGCACCTAATGGGAAACCTACCAACTTCAACAGGAAAGACGTTTTCCTGCGAGCTGCAGGGTCTTCTGCATCTTGGATGTATTTTTCTCCTCCTCAGCAGGACACGTGGATGTTTTCTTGTCTTAACGGTAGGACTTTGATGATCTCCATTCCCGTGTTTATGTCTCTCAGATCATGTTGAACTCCTTACATAAGTATGAGCCTCGAATCCACATCGTGAGAGTTGGGGGTCCGCAGCGCATGATCACCAGTCACTGCTTCCCGGAGACGCAGTTCATAGCGGTGACCGCTTATCAGAACGAAGAGGTGAGAGGGGCGCGGGCAGCCATCGGTCTGGCGAAGGCTCTGCTGGAGGTTCCCGGGAATGCCAGGAGCCTGTGTGATGATTGTACTTTTAGACTGATAATTAGTGCCCTTTCAAGTAATTTACCGTAACTATAAAATTGGAACAGCGGGAGAAAAGTTTTAAAATAAGGACTCATTCAAGCACGTTCCCCTTTAGTTTTCCATGAAAGTGTCCACTACTAAAGGCTCAAAATGAAAAGATAAATAACACATTTAGGTTAAAGGACTGTAAGAATTTAAGAACAGGACTTCAGAGAAAGGGGCGGGGGGCCTCTCCTTACTCTGGGAATCTTCCTAAAAGGGTTGGGGGCATCCCTCCAAATCTGTGGTGTGAGGAGTCACCTAGATACAGAATCCAGTCTAGTGCCTGTAAATCCGTATCTAAGTCTGACCCCAAAGTGCAGGCGGTTTGTGATTAGCGGGTCAAGGTGTCGGTGGGTGTTGACTGCCAGCTAGAACCAGTCACTGTTCCCGAGCAGACCCGGGTTATGTTCTGAGCCCTGTTTGTCTGGTTGATACACATAGCATACTGTCAGCAGGAGGTTAAATGTATTGTGAATTCCACTCGGAAAGTCAGCCTCTAAAAGCTTTCCGTGACTGTGCTCTTCTTTATAAAATATGCTGATTCCTCGGCTACTTCAGATCCAAATAGAAAGATACACCAGGAAATAATCTGATTGCATTTGAATACTTAGAGGGGGCGCTGGGGGTCCCTGATTTCTTGGGGCCCGATTGAATCCTCTGGCGAATGAGCAACCTACTAGTAAACGCAACTTCTTGTTTTTCAGATCACAGCTCTTAAAATTAAATACAATCCATTTGCAAAAGCTTTCCTTGATGCAAAGGAAAGGTGAGAGAATTCTAACTATACCCTTTGAGCAAAGAAGTGTGCAGAAAGCTGAACTATTGCTGCAAATACTGTGTCTGAATGTCCTCCTTGACAATTCGCTGCACTTCTTTGGCAGAAGCCATCACAAGGACGTGATGGAAGACCCTGGAGACAGCCAGCAGTCTGGGCACTCCCCATGTACGGTTTGTTGCGCTCTGGCCAGATGTACCTTGTTTCAGGGGCTAGCCTGCTGGGAGCTGGAAGCTGGGGATGGAGCAGACAGGGCTTCTGGGTGCCCTTGGGGAGCACATTGCCCTTTGCTGTGCGAGGCACCTGGCCCTGTGTGTTGATGCTGTTACGACTGGTCCTCAACCTACTGGCCCTCAGCCTCTGCTCCATCTGGGCTTGCGGATGCTCCCCCCGCCCACAGGACTCCTGACAGAGAAGCCTGGGGAGAAGTTGCGGGGGTTCTTTTGCTGTGCTTCAAGGCAGCTCCAGCCATGGCCTGGATGGGTGTTTACACCCTGCTGTGTGGGACAAGAGGAGAGCCCGGCTCGTATCCACTTTGAGATGGTTTCTCTTTTTGTTAATGACTGAAAACTGGAGGACCATGTTTGGGACGATGCTTGTGATCACGTGTGGTTTTCCCCTTAGCCTGCTTCGGTTCTGGGTATGGCCCATCAGCTCATGCTGGAAGCAGTGGAGCATAGGATGGGAAAGTCTGCTTTAAGTCTAGCTTCCTTTAGGAGTTCCATGAGCCAGCGAAGTGATGCAGGTCTGCAGCAGAGTCCGTTAGGAGGAAGGGCTGTGTCTAGCCCTCCTCTCCACGCAGGGAGGGGACCCTGAGAGAGGAAAGTTAGTGTTTGCTGCCCACTTCAGGAGTCTGGACGAACCAGCGTGGCACCCTCCTCAAACTGTGTGTGTTTCTTTCTTTTTCTATTTCTTTTTCTTTCTTCCTTCCTCCCTGTCTCCCTGTCTCCCTGTCTCCCTCCTCCCTCCCTCCCCCCTCCCTCCCTCCCTCCCCCCTCCCTCCCTCCCTCTCTGTCTCCCTCCCTCCCTCCCCCCTCCCTCCCTCCCGGTCTCCCTCCCTCCCTCCCTTCCTCCCTCCCTCTCCCTCCCTCCCTCCCCCTCCCTCCCTCCCTCCCTCCCTGTCTCCCTCCCTCTCTGTCTCCCTCCCTCCCTCCCTCCCTCCCTCCTTGTCATCTTCTGGACTAATTTAGCAAACAGCTCTCCTAAGTGGCTCATGGGCTGCCGCGTCGTAGAGCAGAATATGAACAACGGCTTTGGCAAGTGATGGAGCCCAAACTTTGTGGCCACATCTGGACCTTCCCCTCATTTGAATGTTGTCTGAAGAATTGTTTGTAGTTTGGGAATTGGAGCCAGAGTTGTCGTCCTCCTAGTGGTTGTTTTTCTGATTTCTTTTTTAAAGTTAAAAAGGAAATGGAGAAGAAATTGGCGTTTTAAAGGAGGGCAGGGCAATGTTGGAACAATGTTCTGATTGATGTGTAAGGCGGGGAGAGTGTGGGCCTAAAGCAGAAGAAAGGTGAGCGGAACACGGGTGCCCCTCCAGCCAGGACAGCAGCCCCTCCGTGCTACGGTGTGGGGTGGGATGAGGGGGACGAGGGCCTCCGCCGCACGGCTCGCCCCGTGTGTCCTGAATGCGCCTGGCTCTGAGTCTGAATTCTGTCTTTTTTTACATTATATTCAAGCTCAGAAGGTAGGCCCTGAAAGCTAACCTGCCTGGGGGAACGGAACATCCCTTAAGAGGCCGGGAGGATTCTGGGTGTTTAGGAGGCTTCAGGCTTGGCTGAGGTCGGGGTCAGTCTCCCAGGGTTTCGGCTGTCCTGTGGGTTTAGAAACCTTGGCCAGCCTGAGGCACCTGAAGACTCCGCTGGGTCCTCGGTGTTCCCGAATCCTGAGCAAAAGATCTGCCACTTCCTGGCCTCTGCCCTCCCGTCTTTTGGTAGTTTTTGTTTGTTTGTGTGTTTTGGGGTTTTGGGGGGCCATGACGCTCAGCCTGTGGGATCTTAGTTCCCTGACCAGGGTGAACCTGGTCCTGGGCAGTGAGTTCGGAGCCCTCACCGCTGCACCTCTGGGGGCTTCCCCTCCTGTCCTTTAAATAATGGAAGTGGTGAAAAGTCAGGCACTCAGCATTCTTCTCTCACAGCAGGGGGGTGGTTGCTTCCTGGAACCAGCACCCTGTGTCCACCTGCCACCCCTCACCCTCAGTTTGGAGGCCCCCTCTCTCTTCCCTCCACGCACGGCTGTGAAAGGTACCCGGCCCTGAGGAACCACCGCCCAGCCCCCTACCCCAGCCCTTACGCGCATCGGAACAATTCTCCAAGTAAGTCCTGAGCGGAAGCAGGCCCGGGCTTTGGGGGTGGCCGGAAGACCTCTGGAAAGGGAAAGGCAGTCTGCAGGGCTCCAGAGGGACCTCCTTTTCATGTCCGTGTTACTGCTGGCTCGACCACAGAGACGTCCAGTCCAGGGGGCCTTTGGGGCTGGATGTGGCCGTTGTTGCTCCAGCGTTCTTACTCCAGGACTGTGGGCCCATGTCTAGGCGCCCAGGTTTGGGTATTTCATGAACCCTTCGAAAGTGATGATGTCGGGCCAGCCAGGCACTCGAGTTCCTAGCTTGACTGACACACGTGTGTTTCTCCACGTATGGTACCCGGGTCAGCAGCCCCAGTATCATCTGAAGAGCCCCCAGATTCACAGAACCAGCAGCTCTGGGGTGGGGGGGGCAGCACTTGGTGGTTCAACAAGCCCCTAGGCGACCCTGGTGCAGGCTCGAGTCCTGTGATCAGCGGGCCAGCCCGTGAAGACCCCTGGACCTAATTCTCTCTGACACCGTGGGTGCCCAGACTTCATGTTGTCTGGCTCCAAAAGGAGGGAAAAAGTGAATGAACACCATAAAACAATGAAGCAATTAAAGCTGATTTGAAATGAAAGGAGCTTATTTGGGAAGGAAATAGTTGTCCAGCCAGAGGCTAGAAGATCATATTTTAAATTTTGCCTGGTTTCTAAAGCCCTTTTAATTCTTAAGAAATAATCCTTTGGGGAAAAGGCAGGTTAAAATTGCATTGATTTTATTTTTAAAGGTCATTAATCCTCAAACATGGGATTGTAGGATTCCATTTCTACAGGGCAGCTGTTGATCTAATGATAAAGAAAAAGCCTGGGGACTGGAATATATTCAAATATATACATTGGACAATAAGTGTTAGCCTCTGATGACCAATTTCGCAGGCTAGCGGACTGTTTTCTCTACTTAATATCGCACACATTTTGTTTTCAACGTTGGGTAGCTCCAGCTATTGGTAGTATTTCAATGCACTTTGTCACTCTTGGAAGATCCCACCAGTAATGACACTTTCTTACGTCCCGTAGCGTATTCTGACAGCTCATCTGCGTGTTTGTCCATGCTCCCATCCCACGACAATTGGTCCAGCCTTGGAATGCCTGCCCACACCAGCATGCTCCCCATGAGTCCGAATGCTGGTTCTCCTACGGGCTCTAGGTAACGTATGTCTGGGGAATGATGCAAACTGTCCCGGGAGTGCCTATGACTTCATGCCGTCTCATTCACTGGCCTCTATTCTGCCCTTCACTTATGGGTGTTGAGTTTTTGCTTATAACTTGACCGTTTAGCCAGGTGTGTCCGGGGACCCCAGGTTACACGAATGCTGTGAATTCCTGCTTCAGCCTGTCCTCTGGAAAGACCAGTTGCTCCCTCAGGCTGGATGGGAGCTGGGCTGTGACACAAGGGAACCAGGAACCCTATCCTGGCTTTGCTGTTTACTAGTTCTTGTGATGGACAAGTCTCTTGAGCCTTGTTTCTTCAAGAAAAGGGCACTAGATAACCCCAGCCTCAGCCTGTCTTTACAGGGTTATTGGGGTCAGTAGGTGAATTTTGCAGAAATGTTTCCAGAACCTTTTTTGACAGGCGGATTTAAATTAAGGAAATAACTTTGTTGGATTTCTGTGGATGTAGAATCAATGTTCTTAACGTATATGCTGGGTAACTTGTAAAGAATGATGACTATTTTCTTAACTCGAAAATGATATAGAGGGAGACTGGCTTAAAAAATCGAGCCGGTCGGTAAATGTACTGCACTTCTTCATAGGATTATTACAACAGAGAACTAAAATAACAAACCTAGAGGTCAGTCCACATTTTCTAATGAGGAAATGGACTCAAAGATATTAAATGATTGGACAAGTTGGCTTACAGCAGACTGAGTCTGTAGACAAGGCATCTTGACCTCAAAAGCAGAACAGTTTCTGTGTATAGAATATCGCTATTTGCCTAAGATCTTAATTCTTTAGTTTTAGGAAACAATTCCTTTAAAATAAGAATCTGATTGTCTACTGTTAAAAGTGAAGCAAGCAATACCTAATCCGCGGGCTCTTCCAAGGCTCTGAAGGCATCTAGAAAACTGCTGTGAATTGGATGGTCTGTAGGTTACAAAGGGCACCCCCCCCGCCCCGAGGATGTTAGAGGTTGTCAGTGTATCTCGGAGCCTTGTTTCTCTGCATCTGTAAAATGGGGATGGTAACCTACCTCACTTAACTCAGGCCCGTTTGCACGTTCAAATGCATCTGAAGTGCAGGACATGGCTTGGTGAACTGTATAGCCCATGACAGCGTATAGTCTCATTATTCATTTATAAAAGGATTCTACTATAAGAGAGAGACATTTTCCTGAAACAAAATTGTAGCCTAGTGTCATGCTACTCAAGCCTGTGTTCCCAGACCGGGGGGTTTAATACCCATTTCCAATTCCTTCTTTCAGAGATGGGGAAACAGAGCCTCAGAGGTGGTCGCAGAACAAGGCTAATGTGATAAAGCTATTTAACCAGGGTTTGCTTCCGGGTCTCACTGCTGGTGCACTTCCTCCTGCCGTGGGTCAGGCTAACTAACGCGTGCTGAGATGTGCTGCCCATACGGCAGCCACTGGACGCTCACCCTCCACCACTCGGTGTTTGAGAAGCCTGTCGTCCCCCTCGAAGGAATCCCTGCAGGGTGGGGGGCGTGCTAGTTAACAGATACTTAGACACATCCTCTGAAACATCTGATTCAGTATATCTGAGAATTTTGGATTCTGAACATGAGCAAAGCTGGAGTGTTTTGCTCTGCCAGGAGTTATGTCTACGTCAGCAGCCT
Organism: Aethalodelphis obliquidens; assembly: GCF_003676395.1. Lineage (NCBI taxonomy): Eukaryota > Metazoa > Chordata > Mammalia > Artiodactyla > Delphinidae > Aethalodelphis > Aethalodelphis obliquidens. The sequence continues at coordinate 2,964,470 of NW_020837947.1, forward strand.
TTTTAACTATTGATTTTGTCCTAATGATTTTGTTCATTGTTAATACATGAGACAATAACTTCTATGCATGTCAGAGTGTGGTTTAGTGACACAGAGGAAGGGGCCCGTTTGAAAGAAAGCTGCCATGTAACCCACTTACCAGGAGTGGGATTTGGGGGGCTTGTTCTCCCCTCCTGCAGCTGATCTGGAGCCCCTCCCCAGGTCTCTGACTTGTCTGTTTTTCCATCTTTCCATTTCAGTCAGTACCCCAGCCTGTGGTCTGTGAGCAGCGGCACCATCACCCCCGGTGCCCAGGCGGCAGGGATATCCAACGGGCTGGGAGCCCAGTTCTTTCGAGGTTCTTCTGCTCACTCTGCCTCTCTCGCCCATCCAGTCTCCGCTCCCTCCTCCTCGGGATCCCCACTGTACGAAGGGGCCTCCTCGGCCACAGATATTGCCGACAGCCAGTACGATGCCTCCGCCCAGGCCCGCCTCCTAGCCTCATGGACGCCCGTGTCACCTCCGTCCATGTGAGCCGGAGCCTGTGTCTTAAGGATGCAACGACTTTCTCGTGGCAGCAAGTCTTGGTTTGATTGGTAGGCTCATGGGGAGGGGGAAGGGAATAAGGCCTTAAAATAAATAAGAGGAGAATACACGTTCGTTGGAGAGCCGCACTGACACCACCTTTGTCCATCCTCGGTGGTGGCAGTGCCGTCCTGGGTCCTTGTGTGCTGCAGGTGAACTCGAGCGTGCAAGCAGTGCAGCTGGCCCAACTCGCCGCGATTCACAGTGAAATGACTTGCACGCATGCAGAAACTTTGTTTCTCGGACAGCACGTAGGTGACTCTGGCACATATGTAAACTCCACTGGTCCTACTCTAGTGAGATAAAAAGCACACTTTTAATTCTCTTCCTTGTTGCTTTCAAGTAGCCTTCAGGTCCCCCTTGCGGCAGGGGTCGCAGTTGGAGCTGAGCTGTGAAAGGCATAATTAAATCATAGTTGAGGACGGCAGATTGTAGTTAAAGTGGAAGTGTCCAGCTCTGCCCGCTAGCATGTGTTTATTTTACGCATATGTAGCTAATCTCTTGTACTGTTAAACCTACAGCTGTTTATATTTTTCTCCTGATAATGTAGCCACAGACAATCAGCAGAAGGCATTTTCTGCAAAATAAAGGCAATGTGCAAATTTGGTCGGTCTAGTTATTGTTCAAACTTCTCCTCTTTCGGAATGAGATTTTGCTGTTCGTTATAGCTGGTGGTTAAGACTGTCCTGGAGAAGCGCTTTCAATCTGTTCCAGACTTTAATATTTGACCTAATCAGTTGCAGGACTGGAAGTGAAATTTGCATGTATTTATTTACTCAATGCTAATGGCCACAAAATGCAACGTTAAAAGATTTTCCAGAGAGTTAAATAGTCGGCACTGAATCATGAATATGGTAATGGCAGAATGTAGGACATACAGATGCCATAAAGATTAATATGGGATGTCTACCCCATTCAAGCAAAAATACACAAAATGAATTGACAAAATGTTACCGTTTATAAATGTAAGGTGTAGTTGCCACAGTCATTTAAACAATATGGCCCTTGTAAATATCTTTCCTGCAGGTAAGATTTCCCAGCAGGGAGCCAGAACCGCGCTTGTGCTAGACTGGGGCAATTTCTCCATCTAGTGGCAGAATCCTTCCTTTAATCCTACTGGTTCAAGCTTGATATTCTGAACCTCTGCTTTCTAACTTAGAATGTAAGTGTAAAGGGCTGTATTTTTACTGTGTGTGTGCCTGCTTTCCAAGTGGGACGTGCTTCTTGTAAACTGTTTGCCACTTAAAGTTTTTCTGGGTTTTATTCCTACTAGGTTTTATTGCAACTCATGTAGAAATACCCCAGATCAGAAGACTTCTTGATAGAAAAGTACTGGAAGAATATTTTTAAAAAAACCAGTGCCCAAGTAGGACTGGGAAGTAAACTGGCCTCAGTGGTCTGGCCCCAGGCGTAAAGTCTACTGGAGAAGGGTGAGGGGCCTTAGGGAAGGAGGTGAGGGGTGGATGGTACACGCTGCGATCCCGGGATCCTGCAGTGCAGGTGTTTCCCAGGAAGCTTGTCTGTCTCCTCCATCACCCTGACTGCTCTCTGAAGGCTGGGACTATATTCCAAGGACCTTCCCCAGCCCCTGTCCCTTCCCGGGCCTTACAGAGCGCTAATGAGCAATGACTGACCTGGGCTCCAAGAGGAGCCGGGGTCCACTGAGACTCAGATGCTGCGGCTTATTGAGGAGCTGTTCCCAGGAGCACCGCCGGGGGACGTGGCCCTGCCCCACACTGGGGGCTGCGGGGAGACGGAGTCACACAGTCCTGACCCCAGGGACCTTCTACTTAGGGCTTTGACATGGTTGAGTTTCTAAAGGTGACCCAGAATTCAAATTCAAGGAGTTCATATTTTAATATACCAAATAGCATCTTTTCAGCTACGCAGCGGGGCAGTGGCAGCCGCATAGCCCCAGGAGCCTGCAACTTGGTACAAAAGGCCTGGATATGAGTGTCCATTTGCCTCCCTTGCTGTGGGGCCCCAGGAAAGTTAGTTACCACTCCAGAAGTTCAAGTTCCTTATCTGTCAAGGTGGAGAAAGAAAAAACTGGGTGGTGTTAAAATGGATCTGTTTTATCCTGAGCACACGTCAGGGCCTCAGTTTGTCCCATCGGCCAATTGAAAAATGCTGTGAAATCGATACAAGAAGAGACTTAACCTATAAGATACCAGGAATTTTCATCAACAGCATACAAAGGAAAAGGATTGTGTCACACAAGAGCAGGGAAAGAGGCCACCAGGGAAAGGAGAAGTAGAAGTTATTGGAATGACAGCATCTGAAGAGGATTTCACGTTGTTGGGAGGGGTGCTGCATCTGAGCCTGGGTGACAGTAGAGACAGCAGAAGATGGCCACAAATAGTTAGAGGACAGCTTACCCCCCTTTTATCCTTCCCTGCATTTTAACCTGTAATTACTGTCTACCACGGACGGACAGAAGACCTATGTTAGCAAACATTATTTTAAAATAAAATTTGGCTTTAAAAAGAAGAAAGGGGGCTTCCCTTGTGGCGCAGTGGTTAAGAATCCGCCTGCCAATGCAGGGGACACGGGTTCGATCCCTGCTCGGGGAAGATACCACATGCCGCGGAGCAACCAAGCCCGTGCGCCACAACTACTGAGCCTGCGCTCTAGGGCCCACAAGCCACAACTGAGCTGGTGTGCCACAACTACTGAAGCCCATGCGCTTACAGCCCGTGCTCCGCAACGAAGAGTAGCCCCCCGCTCACCGCAACTAGAGAAAGCCCGCGTGCAGCGACAAAGACCCAGTGCAGCCCAAAATAAATAAAATATTTATTAAAAAAAAACATAAAAACAAGAAAGCACTGTAATTACAAAGACATTTATTAATGGGAATAGCAAAATCCCTTAGAAAACCAAAAATACAAGTAAAGCAAAACAAAACCTACAGCTGGACACTTCCGTGTGAGAAGGTGCGATGTCCCACGGGTGAATGCATGGGAAGGGGCCCCGTAAGACGTCCGATCCCTGGTATAAGGGCTGCAAAGGAGCACCCACACCTGCTTTCTCTGCAGCACGTCTTCCTCTGGTGAACGTTTGTATGGACACGTTTCCCCAGATCCTCAATCCCATATTTCCTCTTTCCTAAAGCTGGTCTGCTTGAGAAGGGCCTTGAGGTGGAGGGTCCCCCTTCCCAACCTTTCACTACTGCTCTTTTTCCACTTAGAAGAAACGTTTACGGCCCGCTCACCAGGATCTTCATTGACTCAGGTGTAAAAACCTCCGGACATCAAACGAAAAGACAGTTGTTCAATTCTAAGGCCTCATAAAGGTTCCCAAACTCCCCTCCCCAGTAGATCCCACTAAGGATCCACATGGTAGAGGGTGCTCGCTTCCCGCACCCGAACGCACATCACTTCTGGCTCCCAGCTTTAAAGTCCCGGGAGAGGATAACAGCTGTCATTTTGGGCGCTTATTATGTGCCTACCCCTGTTCTAAGTGCATTGCTTGTGTCACTTTGACCTCCTAAGAAACCGCTCCTCTTTTCACAGAAGAGCAGGTGGAGGTACAGAGAAGTAGAATGTCTTGTCCAAGGTCAGGTCGTACAGCCAGCGAGTGGAGGGTAAGAGACGCGGCCGGGAAACCTGAGCGTGGAGCCCCTGCTTGCTCCCCGTGTGCTTGGCCCAGCAAAGCGAGTCAGGCGCGCTTCCCTGGTCTGATCACGTGGGCCCACGGAGGCTCGAGCGGGGTGCACGGAGGTGCCTGCCACAGTACTAGGAGAAAGGTCTGGTGAGCTGTTAGGATCCCAAGAGGCATCTGATACCTTGATGACGGCGTGCAACGGAGATGTGGCTTACCCTGCCTTACAAGGACCTGAGACTGGACGCTGAGGTGTAGGTGGGGCTAGGGCGCAGCGACCGAGATGCTGAGGTGTGAATGGACCGTGAAAGAGTGAGAGCTGCCCGTGGGCCTGCAGAGCATCCAAGCGAGTTAGTGGGTCACCCCGAACCTCCACGCGCTGCTGTTGCCCAGCCCACCCCCGGCCCTCCCTCCCTCCCTTCACAAGTCTGTGCTGAACACACCGTATGTGCCAGGCCTGGGCATGGCTGTTGGAGGTGGTGAGGGAGTTTGTTACTTTACCCAAAATTGTGAAGATATCCTCCAAGTTTTCTAGAATTTGTGTGGTTCTTAGTTTTATACTTAGGTTTGCTCTGTACCACACATTTTTTTTTCTGAGTGTGGAATGAGGTAGGGGGTTACTTTTCATTTTTTTTCCATGGAGATGTCTAGTTGTTCCACCTACGGTTGTTAAAAAAAAAAAGTTCCCTTCTACACTGGTTAACGAGTAACTGGCCATACAGGTATGGGTCTATGCTTGACTTTCTATCCTGTTCCAGTGATCTGTTTTCCTATCTTTATACCAGTGTTTCACTGTCTTGCTTTTTAATTAATTAATTATTTTTTGGCTGCGTTGGGTCTTTGTTGCTGCGCATGGGTTTTCTCTAGTTGCGGCGAGCGGGGGCTACTCTTTGCTGTGGTGCGCGGCCTTCTTATTGCGGTGACTTCGTTTGTTGCAGAGCACGGGCTCTAGGCGTGGGGGCTTCAGTAGTTGTGGCACGTGGACTCAGTAGTTGTGGCTCGCGGGCTCTAGAGCGCAGGCTCAGTAGTTGTGGCGCACGGGCATAGTTGCTCCGCGGCATGTGGGATCTTCCCGGACCAGGGCTTGAGCCCATGTCCTCTGCAATGGCAGGCGGATTCCTAACCACTGCGCCACCAGGGAAGCCCCTCACTGCCTTGTTTTATAATAATTCTTGAATTTAAAGAGTGTAAGCTCTCCAACTTTATTCTTCTTTATCACTTTATAATATATATATATACACATACATATATATATCTCTTACAAATGGTTATTATTTTTGGTTTAAACCATCAATGTATGATGTAATATTTACCCTTTCTGGGAATCTTCACCTTTTCCTTCAGATCTGGAGTTCCATCTGGGAAATTTCTATTAGCATTTCTCATAGGATGGGTTTGCTGGAAAGGAATCCTTTCAGTTTTGGTCAGTGACCATCTTTAGTTCACTTTCAATTTGAATAATATTTTTACCAGGTATAGAATTCTAGTTTGTTTGTTTGTTTATATACTGTGGGTGTTTTTTGGTCATTCCCTTGTCTTCTGGCCTCCACTTTTTCTGGTGAGAAGCTGGACGTCATTCACATCACTATTATATATTGTGCTATACCTATACCTTTTTTCTCTGATGCTTTTAAGGTCTGTTATTTATCTTTTGTTTTCAGCAGTTTTACTACGATGTTCCTAAGTTTATTTTTCTCTGCATTAATCCTGCTTAGGGTTTGCTGAGGATTTTGTATCTACGAGTTAGTGTTTTTCACCAGTTCTGGGAAGTTCTTAGCTATTGTCCCTTGATAGGTTTCCTCTGTTGCATTATCTCCTCTTCCTCTGGGACTCCAATTATTTGCATGTTTGATGTTGCCCCACAAATATTGTTTGCTCCTGCCTGATTTTCCTCTACTTTTTTCTCTTTTTATTCAGTTAGGATGCTTTTCATTGACCTGTCTTCGATTCACTGATTCTTTCCTTTGCAGCATCCAATCTACTATTAAACTTATCTAATGAATTCTTTATTATTAATTGTTTTGTTTCTAACATCTAGCATTCTAGATACTGGTTCTAATTTCTAGTGTTCATGTGTCTGCTGAGTTTAGCTGTCTCTTATACATGCTATCTTTTTCCACTGGATTCCTTAGCATTTTTAACATAACCATTTAAAAGTCTCTGAAAAAAAAAATAAATAAAAGTCTCTGACTCTTAAAAACTCTCTAAAACTTCTGAGTTTATTGACAATTTCCTTTTTTTTTAAAAAACATGGGTCTCTTTTCCTTACTTTTTCACGTGTCTTGTAATTTTCCATTTTCTGCTGGATATTTTTGTAGAAAAGAATAGTAGAGACTAAAGTAAATAATATTTACCTCCAGACAGAGGCAAGATCTTATTTGGTCAGGCTGAAGTGAGGGGATAAGCCAGTCTGATCTGTCATTCAGTGCAGCGTGGGTTTTGTTGCCGTCTCACTTTGATTCAATTCACTGCTGGCTTACATATTTTGATGGACGGGTCAGCAGAGCCTGGGATTTGAACTCTGGCATGGTTCCAGGGGCTGTCTCAGCTGTTTCACATCTGAGCTGTGGCCCTGCAGTCTTGAAAGTCTCAGGACACCTAAGAAGGGATGCTCGCAGCTCTCTTGTGCACCTCTGGCCTTCTGAAAGGGATTCCCTGTACCTGGGTGAGACCCACCTGACTGGACTCACTCTCAGCTCTCATTCCCTGACCAGTTTTTGCTCTCAGCACCCAGTGAAGTGCTCAGTGGAGGCCTATGGAGAACGGCTGGCAGTTGGGAGCAGAATTGATTCAAGACTCCGGCTACTCAGGATTCTAGGTAGCCCATCCAGCTCACGTGCAGATGTAAAAAATTTGACTATTTCTTCTTACCTTCAGCCATGGTAGATTCATCCTAGTGTTGCCGTTCTGTCACGGATGCGAGCATTCTTGGGTGTCTTCCCTTCTGTGAATGGCTTGTCACTTTCTAGACTTTAGTTCATTTGCATATCTTTGTGTCCTCAGAAATCTGAACAAATTTTGTGATTTTGTAGCTTATCTCCTTTTTCTTATTAAGTTAAAATCAGTGGTCTCAGGCAACTTGTTTTTTATTCAAAACAGAAGCAAAAACTCCTCTGATGTGTCAATGTGTTATTCCCCTATCAAATGCTTTCCTTTTCCTTTCCTCTGACTTTTTTTTTTTTTTTGAGATTTAAATGTCTAGGTATTGAGCTGGTTACGTTTTCATTGCTCATCTTTACATAAAATGAGATTTTTCTCCTGGCCAGCTATTGAAAGGAAAGTATAAGACCATGCTTTACACTAGCAGGAATTTCCCTTGTTCCCCAGATGTGTGTGTGTACACATGTGTGTGTGTGCATGTGTGTGTATGAGCATGCATGTCTCTAATGGAGATAGGTGAAAAAATGTACTGTACTTATGACGTGGTGTCACTCTTCTGTCTCTATGACACACTTATTCCTTCCAAGATAACCTGTCTCTGGATATCCTCACTTCCAATTTAACTTCTTGATTTTTAAATTCCTAATGATCATAATTTAAGTCTGAAGTTCTTGAGCACTTCTTTTTGAAGCATATAATTTAGCATGTAATTAAATGTATAGTAATTTGTATCGCAGTCTGACTTTCATGGGTTACGTTAACCATGTTATCTGAGTTTCTGGGGCTTCATCCGAGTAATAACCCAGCTACTATTGACTCTCATTCTCAGGCACTGAGGTAGTGTTCTGGATTCCTTAAGATTTCCCTCTCGTAATTTTGCAAGTCTTTGGGACAGTGCTGTTTCTCTACTGAACGGTGTCGCCAGAGCTGGCTTTAGCCCATATGGAATCCTTGTCATATCAGAGTGAAGACCTGCTCTGGACTGATGCAGCCGTGTTGGGTGGGCAGCATGGGGTGCAAGCTGGCTTTCGGCCACAACCCTTCTCTCCCTGGTGCACTCAGACAGACACATCCTGCACTGTTATATACAGTACCTGCGTCACCTGGAGACTCCTGTAGTTTTAAAAATCTGAATGTGCGGCCAGATTATTACATCAAATATTATTACATCAAATATTATTACATCAAAGATTACATTATTACATCAAATATTACATCTCTGGCTGAACACCGAAGGCTTTCACTGAAGTTGTCCTTGCCTGGGGGCCGCCAGGTTTGCCTTGGAACCCTTGCGGTGTCAAAGGTAAAGGATGACTGGCATATGTGGGGAAAGCACGCCCCTCTCACTTTTGTATTTCACTCTGTAAGAGGAGCTCCAAATTTTTTTCGTTTGTCCCTTAGGGATTAAGAGAATTGTTAGTGAAATGTTTTCTTTTTTTCTAATTCGAAAAACCCTTACAACTGTCTTCTGCCTAAAGAGACATTCACTACAGCACACAAAATGACAGTTAACACCTTGTTCCTGGGTCAAGCCCATCACACCGGGCTCTTCAGCCGTCATAGAAATCAGCTTCTACCAGATCCTTGGTTAAACAGGTGCAGGTATGTGTGCATGCAATTAGGTACAACTTAGTGCCCCAACACTGGGCCGTGCAGCAGTATCGCTCCAAAATCCACTGAAAGCAGGTTGCATGTAGGGGACGTATACCTACGTGCCTTTCACTCTTGATTCTTCCTTGCAGCCCACCAGAATTCTAAGTCCACGTGGCTCAACGAATATTTTTACCTGATTTAATGTATATGGGATCTGAGGCTCTGATTAGAATTTATTTATACCCAAGAGGGGTATGAGTTTTGCAAAAACCACATGGCCCCAAATAGTCCTGGGTCAAGTTGGGCCTTCTTTTTGCATCCCATAATGAGAAACTGGCGAGGGGTAGTCCAGGATTTACGATAAGCCTTCATGTTGCTGACAGGAGCCCAGATTCTTTTCTCTGCTCCACAGTCTTTGCCATGTTGAATTTAACCCTTATGTTTTCGCCTTGTTCGGGGGGCTGTTACATTTCCAGGCCTCCAGTGCGGGAGGCTGAGAAAAGCTCTACAGACAGCTTTTATAATCTCTGTGGTAACGACAGACAAAGTACAAGAGGGCTGAGTAAGCTAAGAAGATGTGCAGATTCCTGAAGCTTCTCTAGGAGATGGAGCTTCCAATATGACACGGGTGTTGAAATGTTGACAAGTGATGGCGGTGGCCAAGGGAGTATCTTTCGGGTCCTTCACGAATGATACCACCATCTATAAAACCTTTTGTCCAGCTCCTTCTCAGATGGTACTACATATTGTAGCTTCATCCTCATCCCTTTTCATTGCTTTGAATTTACGCCTAATTTTTTAGAAGCAAGAATTCTGCCTTATTTTCTACTTAGTAATGTTGCTTAATAATATACTAGAAGACAGACCAAAAATGGTTTGAAAATTACAAGAAGTGTAGAACAGATTTCTTTCATGACCTTGCTCTTCAAATAATCTCCTCCAGCCCAGATAGGGCTTCCAGAGTACTTCTGACTATATCACGTTCTTTTAGGCAACTTCCCTCAGAACGTGGACATACCATTTCTACGGCAATATTCCTGTGCTATTTTCCTGTCAAAGACCAAGATTTCGTTAAAATCACTTTTGTTGATTCATTTTACAGAGACAAGAAAGCACTCCCCCGACACAGAGCTACGACGTCTCTCTGGTAGGAATCGGGGCTGCCCTGAGGCCAGCACACGCGGGGACAGGGGGTGCGTAGCTCCGATCTCCCACTGCAGGCTGCATCTCCGTCCAAGTTTTGTGTGTGTGCTCTGCTCTTAGAGGCCCAGTGTGTAAATGAATGCCATTCCTCACCTATGTAGGAGAATTTTCTCATCAGGAAAAACACATAGTTCAGACAGCGTTGAGGAAAATTCCTTGGGTTTGAGTGATTGATGGAAGGTGGGCTGAAAACCAGGAGGTGGTGCATATTCCAGTTAAATGGTGCATGTTTTTGAAGAAAGTGGCACAACTTCAGAGTGTCTAAAGGGCTCGTTTTTGACACAGATAACTAGCTGTAATTGAACCATGACTTATATCTGACTTTTTAAATAAAGTGTCTCATAAAAACAATTGGCATTCGTGTGACTTGTTTTTAACACGTATTTTCATATTAGGGGAAATGAATACCCTGAGGAATATACCCAGAGAACAGTATTTCGTGAACTAAGAGTGTTTCTGAGATGCTTTACATTGTTATTCGATATATTGAGATGAGATTAAAGAAAGAGCACGCAAATTATTTTAGAATTAGAAATAACCTAGTTTTGCTGTTTTCAAAAGAATGCTACTATGTTGAGAGTATTCAAAAGCAAGAAGGGACTGCATTTTTAAGAATCTTGTATTAGAAACGTTGTAAGCACTCATGAAATATGAATTATTTGTTTGCAAGTTTTAGTTTACTGTACTACCAGAAATAAACTGTTTTGTTGTGTTACTTAATTCTGGGCTTCAATTTTTGGTTTTGAAAATGTGTCCACTATATCTGTGTAAGTTTTGCAAGGAATAGATTAGCATAATGGCCTTAGTCTTAATGAATAGCTTCGTGTATCTTGTTTCATTTCTGCATGAAGACTGTTATGGAGAAGAACACTGAGTATAGTAAGATAAATTCTATTTTCGAATGGTTATTCCCCTCATGTCTTCTACCTTGGTCGGAATTAGCTGCTTTCTGTAACATGGATGGTTTTTCCCTCTGTTCTTCCCTTACTAACTTCTCACCTTCTGCTCCTTTCATAGCATCTCTTCCATAGTTTAATTTTCTGTTTCTATTACAGATATTGACCTTTCAAAAAGTCAGACAGAACCTTGAAAAAGCGTGGTCATCATAGCTCACAGACTCACTCACTCTGTAGACTCACTTACTCTGTGCCAGGAATTATACCTAATAATGTGTTCTTATTTTCTCTCCACACTAACCCGTTGGGGCAAGCGCCGTTCCTACATGCAGTTTATACGGCAGAGCCCTGGGACCTCAGAATACAGCACATTCCCAAATTCAGATGTGAACTACAGAAAACCGGAGGAGGACAAAGGGAAAGCAACATGTCAGTCTTATGCTGGACAGTGAAATGCCCTGCCATAGCTATCTGTCACCACAACAACTTTGATGGGGTAGGGGTCACATAACTACTTTTATAACCTTACTGCATCTTGGAGTTTTCAGACGCTAGGCCAAGCTTACTTACTTAACGGGTCGCTGAAAGTGAAACCCAGGTCTGTGTCTGTCTCTAAAGCCCGTGACCTTTCCACTACTTCTTGCCCAGGATGCTTGCAGGGACAAGATAGTTACCATGGGACGTGGTCCCTCTCACCTAATGTAACTAAGTTAAACTTAGATTGTTGGATTAGTCATTTTAAAAGTTATTCTACATAACTCTTTTTTTTTTTGTTTTAAAGACTCATCTCCCTTTTTTATTTTATTTTATTTTATTTATTTATCTATTTATGGCTGTGTTGGGTCTTCGTTTCTGTGCGAGGGCTTTCTCCAGCTGTGGCAAGCGGGGGCCACTCTTCATCGCGGTGCGCGGGCCTCTCACTGTCGCGGCCTCTCTTGCTGCGGAGCACAGGCTCCAGACGCGCAGGCTCAGTACTTGTGGCTCACGGGCCCAGCCGCTCCGCGGCATGTGGGATCCTCCCAGACCAGGGCTCGAACCTGTGTACCCTGCATCGTCAGGCAGACTCCCAACCACTGCACCACCAGGGAAGCCTCCTACATAACTCTTTAAAGTATAACAGCGTATGCTTCAAACGGGATGACACTTGGCTCAATTGTTCAAAATTTCTTACCGTCTTAGTTTAAAGTATTATTATGAAATCTGTTTAGTTCTTTTCTTTATCGTGGTAAATTAATGCCATGGGTAATGCATTTGAAAACAAATTCCAGTGAATAACATTGAACGTCACAGAAAAGATTTAAAAAATCCTGAAGATGTGATGGAACCATATTTACTGAGATGGTTTTCTAGCTTCCTGTAGGTATAAAGCCACAGGGATTTTTACCCCTGGTGTCCATGTGTTCTCGGGCGAGGTGATCAGCACAGGAGAGTGACTGCACGAGCCAGAGTGGTGGCTGAGTTACCTTCTGTGGATGACGAGGTGGCCAGGGTGCCTAATTGTTGCTTTCTGTCCCGCTAACTGAAAGTTGGGCATAAGATTCTCCCAGGGCGCATCTGGCACTGGTGTGGATATCTTCTTCATGTCATGGCGACGACTCATGAAAAAGTTTCTGACGCAATTTTTAGGAAGAGAACATGTTGAGTTGGAATTCTTTTTTTTTTTTTTAATTTTTTAAGTTTTATTTTTAAAAATTTTTTTATACAGCAAGTTCGCATTAGTTACCTATTTGAGTTAGAATTCTTTAAGATGGAGTTCTCATTTGTTTCCAAAACACATTTTAGGCCCCATAACTTTTAATTAGATGTGGCTGGCAGTGTAGAGTCGTCCTTCTGCGTGTGGGTGGGGTGGCAGTGGATCAAAAACGTCAAGGGGAGGAGGGTGATATACGACTCTGCCTACTGCAGTCCTGACTGTGAGAATATTCCCTCCAGACGAGGCAGACAGAGCCCATGTGTGTTCTTGAACGCGTGGTTACTCAGGAGGGTAAACAGCTCTGATTGCAGGGCTCCTCAGGCTGGTTGAGTGACTTGCAGAGGTAACTGTGCACAAGTTAATAGTGGGCCCTTGTTCTGGAGGCTTTACTAGGTTGAAGGAAAGTCTTACAGTTCTGAATCCAAGGACAGTGCGGGCAGAGGCGCAGCGGGAGGGAGATGAGCTGGGGCCTGGGGCGTGGAGAGAGAAGGACCGCCAGCACCCGGGGCTGAGACCTGGCCTTTGCCTGACTTTCGGTCCTAAGGATAAACGTTGCGATATGCAGCATGGCCCTCAACATTTCACATATCTTATTGTACTTGGCCGAAGCCAAATAGCATAGCTGTTGTGAATGTGGGTAGTAATTGGTGGGGATTGAATCCACGCTCGTCCAGCTCCACAGCTGGTGATTTTCTGTGACTCTAGGTGGTCTCTCTTTCAAGTGCAAAGCACGGGGCAGATAAAGAAGTAATAACATGAAGCTCACAGTGCCATGGGACAGACATGAATTGAACTTCAGTGACCACATGCTGAGCCGCTCTGCTCACCCTCCGCACAGCCCACCACTGCTACCGCCTGACCTGCTCCTTCTTGGTCCTGCTGGCTCTCCCCCAAGCCCCTCACAGACTGACCCCTTCAGAACTCTCTCCCGCCCCCCGTCACTCCAACAATAATTTGACTTCCTTACTTTACCTCTTATGTAAAGACTTTTTTTCCTTTGAGTAAAACTACCAGGATCAGAGACTCTTGTCCTGTGTGTCTGACCTGCAGAAACATTTCGTTTGGTCACCTAGTTTTAAAAATAATTTGAATTTAAATGCCTTTTCCAGGTAGGTCCCATCAATGCCTGTTACTCTGTTCTGCTTTTTTAATTAATTAGCTGTATCTTCCCTGTTCTTGCAAACACTGAATTGAGACCCTTTTCTATACAGTGTCATCTGTGGAAAAGAAGAAGTCATTGTCTCACTTCAGACGGTGGCCCCATTTCTCAGGCGAGACCGTTACCAGCTTCTCGCTCAGTTGTACTTCGTTTTCGGTGGTTTTTTTATTTTTTATTCTTTTCAGTATTGCATATGTTAGGTTTTGCCGTTTGATTCGATTTGAGAGTCTATGTTTTACAAATGAGATTAGTTCCATTGCACTGATTGTTATGGAGGATGTTTTTAGTGTTTTGTCATGATTTTTACGTTACATTTACTATTTTTATTGCTTATTTAAAACATGTTTTCCACTAAATCGATCTGTGTTTGTTTTGTGGTTGTTTTGTTTTACTTGTGTACTACTAGTAAGCTGGACATTTGTATTTTGTTCTAGTAGTTACTTTTTTTTTTTTTTTGGTACGTGGGCCTCTCACTG